>NW_023179913.1:0-721 GCF_002007445.2 Ailuropoda melanoleuca
AGAGCTTTGAATGCCATACTCGATGAGTTGGACCTCACAGATATATATAGAACAGTACACCCCAGAACCAAAGAATACTCATTCTATTCTAATGCCCATGGAATATTCTCAAGAATAGAACATTTTATGGGTCACAAAATAGGTCTCAACCAATACCAAAGGACTGAAATTATTCCCTGCATATTCTCAGACCACAACGCTCTGAAATTGGAACTCAACCACAAGGAAAAATTTGGAAGAAACTCAAACACTTGGAGACTAAGAACCATCCTGCTCAGGAATGATTCGANACCAGGAAATCAAAAAACAAATTAAACAATTTATGGAGACCAACGAGAATGAATACACAACGGTCCAAAACCTATGGGATACTGCAAAGGCAGTCCTAAGGGGGAAATACATAGCCATCCAAGCCTCACTCAAAAGAATAGAAAAATCTAAAATGCAGTTTCTATATTCTCACCTCAAGAAACTGGAACAGCAACAGAGGGACAGGCCTAACCCACTGACAAGGAAGGAGTTGGCCAAGATTAGAGCAGAAATCAGTGAATTAAAAACCAGAACTACAGGAGAGCAGATCAACAGGACTAGAAGCTGGTTCTTTGAAAGAATTAATAAAATTGACAAACCACTGGCAAGACTTATCCAAAAGAATAGAGAAAGGACCCAAATTACTAAAATTATGAATGAAAAAGGAGAGGTCACAACCAACACCAATTAA
>NW_023179913.1:797-940 GCF_002007445.2 Ailuropoda melanoleuca
CAATCTGGAAGAGATGGAGGCCTTCCTGGAAATCTATGAACTACCAAGACTGAAACCGGAAGAAATTGATTTCTTAAACAGGCCAATTAATTATGAAGAGATTGAAACAGTGATAAACAACCTTCCAAAAAACAAAACTCCAG
>NW_023179913.1:1043-1716 GCF_002007445.2 Ailuropoda melanoleuca
AAAAATAGAAACAGAAGGAAAGCTACCAAACTCATTCTATAAGGCCAATATTACCTTAATCCCCAAACCAGGCAAAGACCCCATCAAAAAGGAGAATTACAGATGATTTCCCTAATGAATATGGACACCAAAATTCTCAACAAGATCCTGGCTAATAGAATCCAACAGCACATTAAAAGGATTATCCATCATGACCAAGTGGGATTCATACCTGGGATGCAAGCATGGTTCAACACTCGCAAATCAATCAATGTGATACATCATATCAACAAGAAAAGACTCAAGAACCATATGATCCTCTCAATTGATGCAGAAAAAGCATTTGACAAAATACAGCATCCTTTCCTGATTAAAACCCTTCAGAGTGTAGGAATAGAGGGTACATTTCTCAATCTCATAAAAGCCATCTATGAAAAGCCTACTGCAAGCATTATTCTCAATGGGGAAAAGCTGGAAGCCTTTCCCTTAAGATCAGGAACACGACAAGGATGCCCACTCTCGCCACTATTATTCAACATAGTACTAGAAGTCCTTGCAANAACTAGAAGTCCTTGCAACAGCAAACAGACAACAAAAAGGCATAAAATGTATCCAGATCGGCAAAGAAGTCAAACTGTCTCTCTTCGCAGATGACATGACACTCTATATGGAAAACCCAAAAGAATCCACTCCC
>NW_023179914.1:0-180 GCF_002007445.2 Ailuropoda melanoleuca
TGGACGCTCTGCTTCATTACCAATGAGAAGGGCGCTGAGTCCTCGAAAATCCTGAACCTTTTCATTCATGCACCCTTACTAACGAGAGATATGATCGTTGATATTTCCCTGGACTGTGTGGGGTCTCAGAGACCACTATGGGGCACTCTCCTCAGGCTTCCGTGACCACTTTCCCTCATG
>NW_023179914.1:624-845 GCF_002007445.2 Ailuropoda melanoleuca
TCATGCTCCCTTACTCACGAGAGATGATGATCGTTGATATTTAACTGGACTGTGTGGGGTCTCAGAGACCACTATGGGCACTCTCCTCAGGCTTCCGCTTCCACTTTCCCTCATGTTTCCCTATTCATGAAGGGTGATTATAGGGCTAAAACGGTCCCTGTACGGTGTTGTTTCTGACGGACGTGTTTTGGGCCTTTTAGTTCCAATGCCGCCAGCAGTTT
>NW_023179915.1:0-1106 GCF_002007445.2 Ailuropoda melanoleuca
GGGGGGGTGTGGTTATGGATTTGAGCCCGAGGGTCAGGCAGGTCCTGTCTCCTGATGGGGGTGGGGGTGGGGCTGAGGACATGCTGATGTCCAGGGTGACACACCTACTTCATAAGGTGGCCCTGAGCTCGGGGAGAGCAGGGAGGGTGTCTCACTCCATCCCTGAGGCTCCCGCGGCCCCTCACTCGCTGCTCTCCAGGGAGGGCGGACCCCCAGGCCAGCCCCTTTCTCCTATTTGGGGCCAGCTGTCTGCAGGAGATCCAGTCTCTTGCCTGTGGCCATGCACACAAGGGAGAAGAGAACACTCAGTCTTGTAGGGGAGGTTCCCTGCCCTGCGTTCTCTGTGACAGCGGGGATTCCTGACGATGGGGTTCAGTGTAAGAAAACCACTTGGCTTCAGGCATGGGCCACGGTCCCCAAGATCCACTTTATCAGATAACAGTGTTATCTGGCATGTTGCCTCTTCCTTTTCCTTTTCCTTAATACTGTGGATTCCTCCTGAGTTGTCTTTGGTGCCTGCCAGGACCTGGATGGGGCTCTGGGGACAAGAGGGTGTCTAAAGGGCAGCCAGTCCTTCCTTTGAGCTGCTCACAGTGGAAAGGGGAAGATAAGGTGCAGCTGGAGCTTTGGCAACAGGATGAGTCCATTCGTGGCAGGTGTTACCTCCACCAGGAAGCCCTCCATGATGCCCTGCCTGGGGCTTAATGTGAACCCCAACATCATGGTGGGTGACTTGGTTGCTTCTCCCCCTAGTCTGAGAGCTCTGTGAGTCCAGGGCCCTTGCCTACCTTGGGTACTGCTAATTACCCAGTGCCTGGCACAAGAGACATTTGTTCAGTGAATGAACAGAAGCTCTAGACAGTCAGGCTTCCTGAGTTCAGAGGACAAGTGGGACTGGCAGTTCAGGGCTCCAGGAGGAGTCCCTGAGGAAGCAGGACTGCACTGCAAAGTGAGGGTCTGACAGAAGGTGGATGATGATTGGGGTCTGGTGGTGGGGTTAACAGGGGTCCGTCAGAGAATGGGTTTGGACAGGTCCTGGGCTGGGGGCCATGCCCAACGTGTGCCCTGCTTGCTGAGTGACCCTGGTGCCCCATAGCCTCTAGTGG
>NW_023179916.1:0-4352 GCF_002007445.2 Ailuropoda melanoleuca
ACGTGATGGGAACACTTAAGCTAAATTCCAATTAATAGGGTCAATCCCATAATCTTCACATTTTTGCAGTACAATAAAGGTTTATTTATTCCCTCATTTCACAGAAAATGAGAGGCTTCTCTCTTGCTCATGCACGTGTGCGCACGCACACACGCACACACACACTTTAAGCCAATAAAATACTGCCCCTGGAATGCCTGTTTTAAGTATGATTTTTTTTTTAAGATGATTTATTTATTTGAAAGAGCGAGTGAGCACATAAGCAGGGGGAGCTGTAGGCAGACGGAGAGGGTGGGGGGAAGAAGGCTCCCCAACTCGCAGGGAGCTGGATGCGGGGCTGGAGCTCAGGACCCTGGGATCATGACCTGAGCCAAAGGCAGACGCTTAACCTGACTGAGCCACCCAGGCATCATTAAGTGTAATTTTTGATGGGATATTTCTGAAGTGGGTCACACACCTGTCTTTTACATTTGAGATTACAGGATAGAAGCATACCTTGTCCTCACACAGGGCATCCTTAGAACTTGGAGAAACTGGGGATGAGGACCCTGGGACCAGGCTTTACATCTTACCTGGTGGAACCACAAGCAGCTACCATGATGCCTCTGCTGTCACTTTCCCAACGAGCTGTGATGTCAAGCCAGTGTCACACTGGAGAGGAGCAGGCTGGGGGCAACGCAGTGAGCAGGGAGCATATATGTGTGTTCACAGGACACAGTGCCAGCCACTGCTGCAGGGGGAGAAATGGTCTCTTCTGGGCCCACCTTCTGAAGTTTCACAAGAAGGCGGATGAGCCCTAAATGCTGGCATGCATTATAGGTTTTTGTTGCTGTGAAGCTGTTCTGCTCTCCAACTGGCTCCAGGTCAGCTGCCCTAAATCCTAGCCACCCTTAGAGGACAAGCAAAAAGCCCAGTGGCCTTTCCTGACACTCCCTCCAAGCCGCCTTCTGGACTCAGGTGATTATGCTCCTTATCTGACCAGAACTCCAGGACAGGCGGCCTTTCCACTGGCATGTCTGGACAGGTTTGAATTCATATGCTAGACCCTCTGCTCTGAGATGCAGTGAATACCACAGGCCAGCACATCGACCCATTCTGTGTTTGCCCCATTCTGTGTTTGCCTACAGCCTCTGGGTGCTCAGAGAGCAGCCAGGGCCCCACCTCAGGGAGGATGTTTGGTGTGGGCCCCCAACTCCATTGCAGGATGAGAGTATTGAGCCTGGGATAGTTCAGTGGCAACTTTTGAGAGGAGACTTGGAGGAGAATGGACCTCTTTTGCATGACCCCAATCATCTCGAGGAAACATGGGGAAATCCCAAACTGAGCCCCAGTGTGCACCAGGACTGTCTGGATCCTTCAGAAATGTCAAGTTCATAGATGGAGGGGCTGCTCCAGAGTAAAGGAGGGTACAGGACAGTGGCTGCAGCACATGGCCTTGCAGTCCTGGGCTATAAAGGACAGCAGTGGGACAATCAGTGATAATTGAATAAGGGCTGTAGATTAGATAACTCTCAGTGTTGGTTCTGATTTCCAAAGTGTTATTGTGGGTATATCACAAAACACCCTTGTTTCTAGGAAATACACACTGAGGGGTTAACTCTCAAAAGACTCAGAAAAACAAATGCATATATCCCTAAACACACGTATGTGCCCAGTGGAAAGCAAAATGGCAAAACTTTAGCAGATAAGGAATCTAGGTGTAGAATCTGTAAGGATTTATGCACTATTTTTGCTACTGCTCTATAAGTCTGAAATTAAAAGTTACAAAAGTGCTTAAAAAAATCATTTAATGGCAGAGCCAGGAAGGCAGTCGGGTGTGGGGTCTGTTTTTCCCTCGTCAATGGTCATTTAGCTGACAGGTGAGGCTGGGGCAGGGAGGTAAGGGAACTGGATGGGGCCCTGACCTCCACACCGCAGCCTCTGGCCAGGCTAGCATTTGAAAATACAAATGAAGACCCTGCGGGTAACCCAGTGTGCCCGCTGGGTCCCAGGCACTCCAGGTGACAGGCAGGCATAGGGCAGGCTGTGGACGACCAGAGCGACCAGGGACACCGCCCGCAGAGAAGGGAGCGTCTGCAGTCCCCACCCAACCTCTTGGGGCTGGAGACTCATCCCTCCNGGAGCCAGGAGGGCAGTTGGGTGTGGGGTCTGTTTTTCCCTCGTCAATGGTCATTTAGCTGACAGGTGAGGCTGGGGCAGGGAGGTAAGGGAACTGGATGGGGCCCTGACCTCCACACCGCAGCCTCTGGCCAGGCTAGCATTTGAAAATACAAATGAAGACCCTGCGGGTAACCCAGTGTGCCCGCTGGGTCCCAGGCACTCCAGGTGACAGGCACAAATAGGTCAGGCTGTGGACGACCAGAGCGACCAGGGACACCGCCCGCAGAGAAGGGAGCTTCTGCAGTCCCCACCCAACCTCTTGGGGCTGGAGACTCATCCCTCCAAGATGCTGGGCTGACAGGTAGGAGCCGGGCTGGCGACTTCAGGCAGCTACACCCCTAGATCAAGGCCGCCCCGCCCCCATAGCCTGGCTGTGACACAACCCGGGGGGGACGCACCTGCTTGCGGGCGCGCACCACTCGTATTGCGCGGCTGTGGTACGCGTCATTGCTCGCCTTGTTGTACTCGCTGAGGGCGAAGTTGAGCGCCTGCTGCACGTCATCCTCGTTGACATCGGCGTCAAACACACCGCCCAACAACAAAGACTTGGCATTTCTCCTGCTTGTTCCGGGACTCACGGCCAGGGTCAGGGCCAGGGCGGCCAGCAGGAGCAGCGGGGTGCGTAGGTGCCCGGCCATGATGTGCTCAGAGGTCGGAGACACACAAGGGAGAGTATTCTGGCGACTGTGAGCAGCACCCAGCCTGAGCCGTCGCGGTTTTATTCCCACAGCCCCGCCCTCGGACCGCCCAGCCCACCCCGGCTCCGCCTCTTCCGCCCCTGCCTGCCCCTCTCCAGTCCGTGGGAGCTCCCCGCGGGAGTCCTGCCCCTCCTCCCGGGTGCTCCCTCCACTCCGCGTAATCCCCGAACGCAGCTCCTCCCTCCCAGTCCCAGCCCTCTATCCTGAGTCGGGGCCCCCATCCCTCCTCTCAATGGCCCTATTTCCCCAGGTCAGGCCCTTTTCCCCTCCCCCAAGCTCCGCCCCTCTTCTCGGGAGTCTCTCCTCCAACTGGGTCCCGCCCCTCCGCGGGGTGCTGTCCTTGCTCCTCCCCGGATACGCCCGCCCCTTGGGCTTCTCCCCTGCACCAAAGTCCACCTGGCAAATACCCTGACCTTTCATGGAATCTGGCTCCTCCTCGCCAGTCCTGCTCAGGCGCTGGTGGAGGGTTCCCAAGTCTTGCTCACTGTGGTCTTGCAGAAGCTGTCACTCCTCCCAGGGCCCGCCCGCAGTGCTTGTAACCCCCAGCCCTGCCTCCTGTGAAAGGGAAAGTAGAGCTCTGGGCTTCCTGAAGGTTGAGCATGGGGTCTAAGTCCAGGAATGCCCAGAGTAGGGGGTCGGTTTCAGACGCTAAGGAAAACTCTGTTCTGGGGACCTCTTTCGCAAAACATAAATGAATTAACCTTTATTTGGGAAAAGGTCATCAGGTTCTCTTTTTCACAAGTCATTTATTTATTCAAGGAACAAACCTTTCAGGGACTTCTCCCTGGCCACCAGGTCTCTGGCTGTACATGAAGCATGGGCTAGTGAGCCTTGGACTTGTCACAGGGCAACTGCCCAGTAGAGATGAAATGTGAACGATGTGTGACTTTGCATTTCCTGGTACATTAAAAGTAAAAAGTCATAGGTGAGAGAGTAAGTTGAACATTTTTTATTTAACCCAGTATATCCAAAATATTATTTCGACATACACAAGCAATTGTTTAATGAGATATTTTTACGTCTTTGTATGTGTTCTAAGTACTTGGAATCCTTTTTCAAACACCCCATGGCCAAGTGTTGCTGGTGGCTGTGATGTTTCACAGTCCAGGTTTATGGTGTATTTGGAGGGTGGGGAGCAGTGATCAGTAATTACCATCAGGGAGTGATAGGTCCTCTGTTGGAAGTGAAATAGAGGGGTTTGACAGAGAAAGGTGCTTCTGAACATGGTCAGGGAGACCTCCTGGAGAAGAGAGGCATTTCAGCCAAAACCTACAGGACAAGAGGTCTGCTGGACCAGGGAGAGACACTGAGAAGACATGGTAGCTGGGTACTGCTGGGTGGGATATCAGAGCCCCATGCTCAGGTCTGTGTGAATCCGTGCTCCAATATAGCCACAGAACGGAGTGGGCAAAGGCTTTCTTAGTTATACAGAAAGGAGGAAATACACAGAGCAGGGCAAGAGAGGGCTGCCCCTGGCCAGGTACTTTTTTTTTT
>NW_023179917.1:0-1565 GCF_002007445.2 Ailuropoda melanoleuca
AAATTAGTAAAATTATGAATGAAAGGAGAGAGAGCACGACCAACACCAAGGAAGTAGAAACAATCAATAGACTCTATTACCAACAACTATATGCCAATAAATTAACAACCTGGAAGAAATGGCTGCCTTCCTGGAAAACTATAAACTACTGAGACTGAAACAGGAAGAAATTGATAATTTAAACAGAACACTTAATTATGAGGAGATTGTAGCAGTGATCAAAAACCTCCCATAAAACAAGAGTCCAGGGCCTGGCTGATTCCCTGGGTAATTCGACCAAACATTCAAGGAAGAAATAATGCCTATTCTCCTGAAGCTGTTTCAAAAGAATAGAAACAGAAAGAAAACTACCAAACTCATTCTATGAGGCCAGCATTACCTTGATTCCCAAACCAGACAAAGACCCCATCAAAAAGGAGAATTACATACTGATATTGAGGATGAATATGGATGCTGAAATTCTCAACAAGATCCTAGCCAATAGGATCCAACAGTACATTAAAGGGATTATCCATCATGACCAAGAGGGATTCATCCCTGGGATGCAAGCGTGGTTCAACATTCGCAAATCAATCAGTGTGATAGATCACATCACCAAGAAAAGAGTCAAGAACCATATGATCTTGGGGTGCCTGGGTGGCACAGCGGTTAAGCATCTGCCTTCAGCTCAGGGCGTGATCCCATTGTTATGGGATCGAGCCCCACAGCAGGCTCCTCGCTATGAGCCTGCTTTTTCCTCTCCCACTCCCCCTGTTTGTGTTCCCTCTCTTGCTGGATGTCTCTATCTCTGTCGAATAAATAAATAAAAATCTTAAAAAAAAAGAACCATATGATCCCNAATATGATCTCAATTGATGCAGAAAAGCATTAGAAAAAATACAGCATCCTTTCCTCATTAAAACCCTTCAGAGTGTATGGATAGAGGGTACATTCCTCAATTTCATAAAATCCATCTATGAAAAGCCTACAGTGAATACCATTCTGAATGGGGAAAAACTGAAAGCCTTTCCCTTAAGATCAATAACACGCAAGGATGCCCACTCTTGCAATTATTGTTCAACATAGTACTAGAAGTCCTAGCAACAGCAATCACACCACAAAAAAGAATAAAAGGTACTCACATTGCCAAAGAAGTTAAACTCTCTCTCTTCACAGATGACATGATAGTTTATAGGGAAAACCCAAAAGACTCCACCCCCAAATGACTAGAACTCATACAACAATTCAGTAATGTGGCATTATACAAAATCAATGTTCAGAAATCAGTTGCATTTCCATACAGGAAAAATGAGACTGAATAAAGACAAATTAGGGAATCAGTTCCATTTACAATAGTACCAAAAACCATAAGATATCTCGGAATAAACCTAACCAGAGAGGTAAACGATCTATATTCTAGAAACTACATAGCACTGATGAAAGATACCGCCCATGTTATCCTCTAGGAATTTGATGGATTTGTCTCACATTTAGGTTTTCATTCCTTTTGAGTTTATCTTTGTGTATGGTGTAAGGAAATGGTCCAGTTTCATTTTTTCTACCCATGGTTTTCCAACGTTCCAAGC
>NW_023179918.1:0-767 GCF_002007445.2 Ailuropoda melanoleuca
GAATATGCTCCCCACTAGTGGAAAGATGACCCCCAAGAGCTCCATCCTGATATCTTCAGCCCTACTGGAAAAAGAGCTTACTTTCCCATTCATTCTGAGGAAATGACCAGAACTGAGTCTCATGGGAGATTGATTGGATTATTTCCCCAGCCCTGGAGTTGGGAGGGTAGGGTCAGCCACACAGGAACTCCCTGAACTGAGAGTGTAGGCAGGAAAGTCTCCCAAAGGAAATGAAGGTGCTGATACCAAAAACGGGAACAGCAAAACAGCAGTCAGTGAAAAATTGAGATATACACCCTATGAAGTGAGCTCAGGAGACTGATGTAAGAAAACAAAACAACACCAAACTTCCTTGTGTGACCCCAGGCTGGAAATTGATGTTTAATCCAGCCATGAAGGACACATGATTTATTAGGAAACTACAGTGTCTCCAGGAAGGGGCGAGGTGGACTGGGGCAGATCCCCTTGGCTGATTTGGGCCCCCACTCCCTCCCCTTTTAGCCTTAGCTTCACAGACAGGATTTCCTGGAGCAGGAGCTGCCGCTGTAGAGCCAGCTCCCAGACAAGTCAAAATCTCTGGTCAAGGCCGCGCGCTACCAGACAGGAGAGATGTTCGCAGAGAGCGTGGCCCCGGGGACAAGAGAAGAGGGTGCTCACTGCCTCTGAAGTGTTACAGGGTGGTGGGAGACAGGGAGGTAAGTGGCAAAAATCAAGAGGCTTTAGGCTCTGGCAGTAGGACTCAAATTCCAGCCCACAGATCAATGCCT
>NW_023179919.1:0-193 GCF_002007445.2 Ailuropoda melanoleuca
TATCACTCTTGGGGCCTTTTTACCTTTATAGAACCCCCCTTAATATCTCCTGAAGGGCTGGTTTCGTGGTTACGAAATTGGTTAATGACTGGCGATTTGGAACGTCTTTATTTCTCCATCAATTCTGAATGACAGCCTTGCTGGATAAAGGATCCTTGGCTGCATGTTTTTCTCTGAAAGAGCTTTAAAAATG
>NW_023179919.1:442-1541 GCF_002007445.2 Ailuropoda melanoleuca
TGAAAAGTTTTTTTGCCCTAGCCGCTTTCATTACTGTATCCTTGGATCTAATATTTGAGAATTGCACTATGACGTGACGTGGCGTAGGTTTGTCATGGTTGAGCTTGGATGGGGTCCTCNTTGGATGGGGTCCTCTCTGCCTCTTGGACACGAATGCTTGTTTCCCTTGCTAGATTAGGGAAGTTTTCAGCTACAATTTGTTCAAATATCTCTTCTAGACCTCTGTTTTTCTCCACCCCTTCAGGGATGCCGATGATTCTGACATTGGATCGTTTCATAGAGTCAGTAATCTCCCGTAATCTACATTCGTGGGCGTGGATTTTTTTAAGACCAGCTTCTATTTTCGTTTTTTCTTCTACTAACCCATCCTGCAATTCGCTAATGCATTCCTCTGCCTCAGTGACCCTGGCCGTCAGAGCCTCTAGTTTTGACTGCATTTGGTTTTTAGAATTTTTAATTTCTGTCAGATTCGCTCTCATTTCTGCCCTTAGGGATTCTATATTCTCAGTAACATTTTCGTTAATACTTTTTTCAAGTCTACTCANAAGTTTACTCATCATCTTGACCATTGTTGCTCTGAATTCCATTTCTGATAATTGGGATACATCCATATGTATTAATTCTGTGGCCGAGGCCAATTCTGTGGCAGAGGCCACAGACTCATTATCTTTTCTTTGCTGGGGGGGACTTCTCCTTCTCGTCATTCTGATGAAGAGAGATTGCAGGGTTGTCCAGAGCCCAAGTGTTGACTGGGACCCAGGCCGTGCGCCCTTGTTTTATAGAGATCTTAGGGATGTGGGCTTCTTCCTTAAAGAGTTTATTTATTTATTTGAGAGAGAGAGAGACAGTCAGCAAGAAAGGGAACCCAAGCAGAGGAGTGGGAGAGGAAGAAGCAGGCTCCCGGTGGAGAAGCCCGATGAGGGACTCCTTTCCGGAACATTGTGATCACGCCCTAATCTGAAGACAGGAGCTTAATGACTGCACCACTCAGGTGCTCTGGGTTGTGGGCTTCTTGATTTTTCAGCCTGCCTTCTGGGGGAGGGGCCTGCCGGCCAGTACTCAAAAAACCCTGTTTGGGTAGAGTCTCCGTGTCCCCTGC
>NW_023179919.1:1779-2050 GCF_002007445.2 Ailuropoda melanoleuca
CCGGCGTCCCAGCCCTCACTTCCAGGGCCGGCACGTCTCTGTCCTTTGTGTTTCCAACTCTGCCAGCCGCCAGTCGCCACCGCCCCGCGCGGGCTCCCGAGCTCCCGGTCTCCGTCTGGGGTCTCGCGGGTGCTGACCACGAGTCTGCCTACTCCCCCGTGCAGGTGGTCCTCCAGCCGCCAGCTGCCAGCCGCCAGCCACCCCATGCATGCTCCCGGAGCTCCCGGTCTCAGCCTGAATCCAGTGAGCACACCGGAGCTCCGGAGCTCCG
>NW_023179920.1:0-471 GCF_002007445.2 Ailuropoda melanoleuca
GACGTGGGAGATCATCCTGGATTATCCAGATGTACCCTAAATACCGACACAAGGCAGGGGGAGCGCCGACAGAGGAGAGGGCAGCAGTCAGGCTACTGAAGCGAGATCCTACACTGCGGGCTTTGAGGACGGAGGAAGGGGCCTCCAGCCAGAGACGGCGGGGACCTCCAGATGCCGGACCAGCCAAGGAACGGACACGCCCCTAGAGCCTCTGGAGGGAGCTCAGCCCTGCCGACACCTTGGTTTCAGCTCAGTGAAACTGATCTCAGACCTCCAGCGCCCAGAACTGTGAGCCCACACATTCCCGTCATTTGAAGCCACTACCTTGTGGAGCTTTGTTACAGCCACGGGGGAAACTCCTATGCAGAGAAAGGGTTTAAGCCCCTGTATTCTGTCTTCAGAACCTGCATGGTTGTTTTGTTTTATTTTGTTAAGATTTTTAAAAAGCTTTCTTGGGGCGCCTGGGTGGCA
>NW_023179920.1:615-1207 GCF_002007445.2 Ailuropoda melanoleuca
TCCCCCTGCTTGTGTTCCCTCTCTCGCTGGCTGTCTCTATCTCTGTCAATAAATAAATAAAATCTTAAAAAAAATAAATAAAAATAAAAAGCTTTCTTCCTCAGGTTTCGATATTTAAAAATTTTTTAAAGATTTTATTTATTTATTTGACAGAGAGAGAGAGAGACAGCAAGAGAGAGAACACAAGCAGGGGGAGTGGGGGAGGGAGAAGTAGGCTTCCTCCTGCTTCATGACCTGAGCCGAAGGCAGACGTTTAATGACTGAGCCACACAGGCACCCCTAAAACATTTTTATGAGGCAAATTTCATAGAGGGAAATGCACAATATATTTTTACAAATGTAACACCTGTGCAGCCCCCACCCCAAAGAAAAAGAGCACACCACCCCCTGTCCAGTCAGTCCATCCCATGTCCTGGGGCGGTGGCCAGTGTCCCCGTTTCTATCACCATAATTGATTTGCCTGTTTTTCCACTTCCTTAAAGAAGTTTCTGTGTATTCATACTTGCTGCTTCTCATCCATACAGTTTATTATTTGTTTGGTGTCCCCAAGAGGGAGTTTTGAACATCTCCTGCACCACTAAAGTCAAACTAG
>NW_023179921.1:0-168 GCF_002007445.2 Ailuropoda melanoleuca
CATTGAAGAAGCCACAAAAAGATGGAAAAATATTCCATGCTCATGGATCGGAAGAATTAACATAGTTAAAAGTCTATGCTACCCAGAGGAATCTACACTTTCAATGCTATCCTGATCAAAATACCAATGACATTTTTCAAAGAACTGGAACAAATAGTCCTTAAATTT
>NW_023179921.1:622-812 GCF_002007445.2 Ailuropoda melanoleuca
AGAGGCAGCCCAGAGAATGGGAGAAGATATTTGCAAATGACACTACAGATAAAAGACTGATATCCAAGATCTACAAAGAACTTCTCAAACTCTACACACCTGAAACAAATAATCAAATAAAAAAAATGGGCAGAAGATATGAACAGACACTTTTCCAATGAAGACACACAAATGGCTAACAGACACATGA
>NW_023179922.1:0-1292 GCF_002007445.2 Ailuropoda melanoleuca
AGGACAACATCAAACCAAGAGGAATGAGAAGGCAAGGAGAGATTTGACAGCTTCTTGACCACTCTGCAGTTTCTGCTTTCTAGTTTTCTGAGTATCAAAAACACAAAGTACTATGACTCCATCAAAGAAAAGAAATATTCAACACTCCCCTCAATTTCTGATAAATCTTTAAGTATGCCATCCAATTAGGAATGCCCCCCCCCAAAAAAGACTGCCAAATTAACTTGGCTCTTTAAAGCCATGCTCCAGATGTGATATTCATCATAAACGATAGCATTCATTGAAATACATGTTCAACAGCCAGCAATTAACAAAGTGGGCACACTTTAAAAGTTTAATTTGCTACCGATATAGTTTTGCATTAACAAATTGGAAAACAATTACAAATGGCACAATTCAATTTTCCAAATGGATTATTTTGTAACCAGACGGAGAAACTGTTGGAATTTCTTCTGGTGTTTCAAGGGAAGATTAATACAATCAGGTTTTTAAAAGTACATACATTCCCTTGAGGAACTGGTATATTCCTGTCAGAATTATGCAATTAGTCAGCATTATGTGGGAATATTAAGTATGTTTCTGGTGTGCTGCAAAGTCAAAGCCATTTAGGAAAACAAGGATTTGATTTCCAATTTTTCTCCTTCCTTTGCTGAAGGTAATTTACAGATGATGATTTATTTATGTTTACAGAGTAAAAACAAGACCACTGCCTAAAAGGCAATTTTCCGCCTTGCTTTTGTAGGCTATATCCCAATTATTTTTCCCCTTGTGGGACTGAATGAATTAAGTAAGCAATTCACTTTGTATATGCAAATGGCAAAGCTCTTAGGAAGCTTCAAATTGCTTCATTCTCAAAAAAAAAAAAATAAGGCCATTATCTTACTGAAAATGAAGAGGCATAAGCCCCTCTAACTTCTTTGGATTGTCTTTGACAATAAAAGCAATATGAAAACAATCCATTTCTGGATCCATAATGTTTTCTTAAGTATTAAGAAATACTGTTCAAAGTACTCTGAAATACCCTAATAAACATTTCTGTTAAAAATTTCCAAAAAAACTCTTATGACGTGTTCCAAACCTTTTAACTTTTTTAATATTGTCTTTCCTGAAAAAAGCCCCAGTGGTTTGAAGTTAACAGTGTCAGGAAGCAGGGACAGGCAAATAAGAAGGGATACACTCAGTTCTAATCAAAAAGTCACCACCCAAAACATCTCTGCCCACTAGCTTCCCCTAAGGACCCTGAACATGGCATTTTAAGCAAATGTTTTATAAAAGATTTCTTAAGAAAGAAC
>NW_023179923.1:0-197 GCF_002007445.2 Ailuropoda melanoleuca
CAGTGCTGTGTTCGTCGTGTTTCACTCACGGTACCAAAGCACCTTGATTCCAGTTCCACCTTCCATAAGGCTGTCGTGACTTCAAGCGTTTTCCCCTCTCACTTTGTTCCTTGGTTCTAAGGGCTGGATCCTCCCCAGGCCCCTACACCCAATGTGGAATCCGGGTCCCCAGTGAAAAGGCTGCTGTTCGCTGGAGG
>NW_023179923.1:490-1118 GCF_002007445.2 Ailuropoda melanoleuca
CAGCAGTTTTGACAGGATTTCCCCAGGGAGCAAACATTTCGTTGGAAGCGGGTTTTGGCCGAATTGTCTTTCTCAGTGCTGTGTTCGTCGTGTTTCACTCACGGTACCAAAGCACCTTGAATTCTGTTCCACCTTCCATAAGGCCGTCGTGACTTCAAGGGCTTTCCCCTCACACTTTGTTTCTTGGTTCTATGGGCTGGATCCTCCCTAGGCCCGTACACCCAATGTGGAATCGGGGTCCCAGTGAAAATGCTGCTGTTCGCTGGAGGAGTTTCCCTTGATGCTCTGCTTTATTACCAATGAGAAGGGGGCTGAGTCCTCGAAAATCCTGACACTTTTCATTCTTGCTCCCTTACTCACGAGAGATGATGATCGTTGATATTTCCCTGGACTGTGTGGTGTCTCAGAGACCACTATGGGGCACTCTCGTCAGGCTTCCGCGACCACTTTCCCTCATGTTTCCCTATTCACGAAGGGTGATGATAGTGCTAAGACGATCCCTGTACGGTGTGGTTTCTGACGGACGTGTTTTGGGACTTTTCGTTCCATTGCCGCCTGCAGTTTTGACAGGATATCCCCAGGGAGCAATCTTTTCGTTGGAAGCGGGTTTTGGCCGAATTGTCTTTCT
>NW_023179924.1:0-347 GCF_002007445.2 Ailuropoda melanoleuca
CATTGGTGTTGGTTGTGACCTCTCCCTTTTCATTCATAATTTTATTAATTTGTGTCCTTTCTCTATTCTTTTGGATAAGTCATGCCAGCGGTTTGTCAATTTTATTTATTCTTTCAAAGAACCAGCTTCTAGTTCTGTTGATCTGCTCTACTGTGCTCCTGGTTTCTAATTCATTGATTTCTGCTCTAATCTTGATCAACTGCTTTCTTGTGCGTGGATTCCTCTGTTCCTCTGTTGCTGTTCCAGTTTCTTGCATTTTAGATTTTTCTATTCTTTTGAGTGAGGCTTGGATGGCTATGTATTTTCCCCTTAGGACTGCCTTTGCAATATCCCATAGGTTTTGGACC
>NW_023179924.1:376-650 GCF_002007445.2 Ailuropoda melanoleuca
CATTGGTCTCCATAAATTGTTTAAATTGATTTTTGATTTCCTGGTTTATCAAATTGTTCTTGAACAGGATGGTTCTTAGTTTCCAAGTGTTTGAGTTTCTTCCAAATTTTTCCTTGTGGTTGAATTCCAATTTCATAGTGTTGTGGTCTGAGAATATGCAGGGAATAATTTCAGTCTTTTGGTATCAGTTGAGACCTGTATTTTGACCCAGAACATGGTCTATTCTTGAGAATGTTCCATGGGTATTAGAATAGAATGAGTATTCTTTGGTTCT
>NW_023179925.1:0-1978 GCF_002007445.2 Ailuropoda melanoleuca
ATCACACTTGCCTACCTTTTCTCTTCATCACTTCGCATACTCACCCTCACCAAACTCATGTCCACTCTGTTCCATTCATACTAAAGTATGGCAAGTTGTACGAACATGGCATAATCATTTTCACCCATACCTGAATTTTGCTTTGGTTAAATCCCTTTTCTTCCTCAACTATTCATCTTTCAAGACTTAGATCAAATAAGTTGTCATCTGTGAAGGACTCCCTGATCTCCTCATGCTTCTGTTTTTGGGTTAGAACTTTGAGAAATTTTATGTGAAGTTAATTGTTTATAGGTCAACTTTATAGGCTTTAAAGGATAAAGAATTTGCTAAGATCTTAATTGAATGCTGAGGAGTTAAGAGTAATGTTTTATGAAATGAGAGGATGTAAAAGATAAATTCCAATAGATAGATTGGCACTAAATCTACAAGGATGTAGGTAGGCTTTCTGTCTCTTAAGGATTTATAATCTTTATACAAGGTAGGAGAGGAAGGGAGGGAGAGAGGTATATGAAAATGTATAACACAAACACAAAGATATATTATGCATTATATATCAGTGATAAATGCAATAACAGAAGTCCAAAGGATTGTCTATCAAAGAGGACATTGAGTTATTTGTGAAAGAATTATGATTTAATTGAAGGGTAAGAAAAATAATTTTCCCTCTACTCTTCTAGGTTCTTGGCTGAGACTCGACCTTGTAATAAATGACAGATAAACAGGAGAAAAAATGTAATTATGTAGTACATTCCTATGCACAAGAGTCCTAAAAACATACTAGACTTAAAAGGTGGTCAGATAGTTGTAGCGTACTTAAAAAAGGAATAAAGGTCTGGGGCCTTAAAGTGGCCAGACAACTGAGGTTTATATATCATTCTGAGCTAAGGAAAGGGATAAGGGCCTGGAGATTCAACTTCTCACAGGAAGGTGAGAAGAGGAAATGCTTGAAAAACAAAAGTTGCCCTGCCTTGCAGTTAAGTCTCTCAGGTGAAAAAGTGATACCTGATACTAGCTCTCTTCCTGATACAGGTCCCCTTTCTAATGTAAATTTCTCTTGCACAAGGGTAACTTCTGCTCTGTTTTTAGAGTTTCTCCTGTGTCTGCAGCATTTCAAAATAATGAGCTCAATTTAAGCCCTATGCCAAGGGGCATATTTTGGAGTAGCATATTCTGCCACCTTCATGTAGCATATTCTTTGCTTCATAAGCAAAGAGTATGGGGGAGTATCAGGCACCAATTTAGGGGAGATGATTCATCACTTTTATAGCAAGTGTTAGTCTAGCCATGCTCTTGGTGTTCTTTGCAGAACATGCTTTCTATTTTTTTGCAATATGGATAGGCTGAGAATTTTCTGAATCTTCAACTTTGGTTCCTTTTTGCATAACAATTCCTATTTTTATTTATTTATTTAGTTTTCCAGTCTTTTTTTTTTTCANAAATAAAATAAATATTTTTATTTATTTATTTAGTTTTCCAGTCTTTTTTTTATTTTCAAATTGTATTATTTATTTTTTTAGATTTTTAAAAATTCAAGTATAATTAACATGTAGTGCTATATTAGTTTCAGGTATACAATATAATGATTCAACAATTCCCTATTCAATTCCTCTTTCTCCTCTCATATTTTACTATAAGCATCAAGGAAAAAAGTAGGCAGTGCCTTCGACACTTCGCATATAAGTTTTCTCAGCCAAAAATCCAAGTTAATAGATGTGGAACTTCCACCCACAAAACACAAGAATACAAGTTCTTTGCCACTTTAAAATAAGATCACCTTTCCTCCAGAAGCACCTTGAACTTCCATATTTCTACTAACAGTCTCTTCAAGGAAATCTAAGCTTTTTCTAACATGCACCTCAGAACTCTTCTGGCCTCCATCAACTATCCAGTTCCAAAGCCACTTTTACATTATATATATGCACATATATACATATATGTATATATATATATGTGTGTGTGTGTGTATATATATTATATA
>NW_023179926.1:0-5774 GCF_002007445.2 Ailuropoda melanoleuca
TTACTTCTTTTAGATACGGCCACTGTGGAAAACAGTATAGAGGTTTCTCAAAAAATTAAAAATAGAAATACCGTATGATCCAATAATTCCACTACTGGGTATTTATTCAAAGAAAATGAAAACACTAATTCCAAAAGATGTAAGCACCCCTGTGTTTATTGTAGCATTATTTACAATAGCCAAGATATGGAAGCAACCTAAGTGTCCATCATTAGATGAATGGATAAGGAAGATGTGATGTGCTCAGACACACACACACACAGACACACACACAGTGGAATATTATGCACCCATAAGAAAGGATGAGATCCTGCCATTTGTGACAACATGGATGGACCAAGAGGGTACTATGTTAAGTGAAGTAAGTCAGACTGAGAGAGACCAGTTTCTTTGAATATTTTGTCTTTGGCTTTTGGAAGTCGAATCATGATTGTCTATGTATGGCTTTCTTTGAACAGATCCTGCTTGGAATTTCTAAGATTTCCTAGACCTGTGGCTTCATGTCTTTCTCAGTTTTGGAAAATTCTCAGCCAATAACTGCATTTACCCCATTCTTTCTCTCCTTTCCTTTTCAAACGTCAAGCATATGTTTGACTATTCACCATGTTCTATGTATCTCTTAAGCTCTTTTCTCTCCTTTCATTCTTTCTTTTCTCCAGTACAACATTTTCTACTGACCTAATTAACAGTTCATTAATCTCTTTTGTTTTGTTGAATCTGCTTTAAGCACATCTACTGAGTTATTGTATTTTTGTTTGGTTCCAGAATTATTATTTAATTATGTTTTTAATACATGTTCTATTTCTTCCGTGGCGAATTTCTTTGTCTTATTGTTTATTTTCTTGAAACTTTATCTCAGTTGTTTTAGTGTTTGTTTTATATATCTCCAGTATCTGGATCACCTCTATTTTCCTTGTCTGTTTTGTCTTCATTTGGCCCTGTCACCCGCCATGCTTGGCAATTTTTTATTAAATGTCAGATATTACATATGAAATATTATAGTGTCTCTACATGTTCTTCTGTCCCCTCAGAGAGATTTAAATTTTCATTTGGCAGGCAGTTAGAACACATGCAGATCACCTTTTGCTGACCAGTAATTGAGAAAATTTGAAGAGGGATTTGATTCTCTGAAGGCTGTTGGTTTGCCCTTGTCTTCATGAATGTAGTCTTTCAAGGGCGTTGCCTGAAACCCTGGGTGTTTATCAGTGCCCTTCCTCCTTGGTAGGTTGTAAACTCCAATTTTTGTCTTGCACATGTTGTGAGATCCCTGCACTTCCTCTTTCACTGTGAAGTCACTTAGCTGTTGCTGGGTTTCTTTTCTTGACCTTTCACCACGTGCAGCTTCAAAGGAGGCCTGTTTCTTTAGGGGGAAAGTAGATCCGAAGGATGCTTTCACTTTTCTGAGGTTTCGTTTCCTGTGCATTTTGGTCCCTTGGGTCCTAGCTGTCTCAGTAGGGCTGAAACCTGATTATTTTCTCCCTATGCTACGATACTCTCAAAAATCCTTGAGATGTTACTTTCTTTTTGGCCTTTTGGTCCAAAGCTACTTGGAAGTCAGTTGAAATTTTGAAAGGAAAGGCAACAGAGACTGTCAGGTTTACAGCAATGCCTCTGCCTTCTTTCTGGGTTCTTGATTCCTCTCTAGAGTTCTTAGCTTTGATTCCATTCTTTTTTCAAATTCCTTTTTTTTTTTTTTAGAGAATTTCATTTATTTCTTTGAGAAAGAGTGAGAGAGAGAGAGCATGGGGGAGAGGGGCAGAAGGAGAGGGAGAAGCAGACTCCCCACTAATCAGAAGCCTGATGCAGGGAGCCTGATGTAGGATTTGATCCCAGGACCCTGGGATCGTGACCTGAGCCAAAGACAGATACTTAACGGACTGAGCCACCCAGGTGCCCTTAAATTTCCTGACATAAGTCTTTGAGTATTTTTTTCTCACCTGTTTCATTAGGAAAATATTTTTTTCTCTTACTTTCATACATGGTAACAACCAACAAATGAATGAATAAACCCCAGGTGACAACATTTTACCTTCTAAATTTGTTGGTTCATTTTTCTTCTGTGATCTAGTATGACTCCTGAAGCCACTCTTGCTTTTTTTTTCCTTTGCTGACAACTTGATTTTTTCTTTGATAATTCGAATTTGTTTTTATTCTAGATATTAAAAGAATTACCAGCATATACGTCAATATAATCTCTTTTCAATAAGAATCTTGTAATAGAGTAAACTTAGTGTCTTGGTTTTTTTAGGGCAGAGCATGTTATTCTTTTGCAGTGTAAATATACTACAGATTTATTACTCTGAAAGAAAATAAATGCAGGACATATTTTTCTCATTAAAAAAAATTAAGCCAATATTAAAAATATTTGTTGTAGAGCATTCATATAATATATACCTAAAAAGTAGAAGGCCCTCTAATATTGATTCCTTAAAGTTAGTCAGGTAACAGATGGTATTACAATTATATTCTGTGTAAATATATTGTGTATATATGGATAAAACATACAAAATTTTCTTTTTCAAAAATTGTACCTATATGTTATTTTGCAATTTACTTTTCACCCTTTACAACATAATCTGGACTCCTTTCAAGGTAGCAAATTATTCTGGTTATCTGTTGCCATATAACAAATCACCCAGGAGCGCCTGGGTGGCTCAGTCGNCCTGGGTGGCTCAGTCGTTAAGCCTCTGCCTTCGGCTGAGGGTGTGATCCCATCGTTCTGGGATCGAGCCCTGCATCAGGCTCCTCTGCTGGGAGCCTGCTTCTTCCTCCTCTCCCACTCCCCCTGCCTGTATTCCCTCTCTCGCTGGTTGTCTCTCTCTCTGTCAAATAAATAAATAAAATCTTTAAAAAAAAATCACTCAAAAACTAAGTGGCTTAAAACATCAATTTATTACTACCTCTTCTAGTCTGTGGGTCAGGAATTCAGTGAACAGCTGGGATGGCTTATCCCTGCCCTCAACATCTTGGGCCTCGCCTGAGAAGACTGTTACAGCAGGGGCTAGAATAGCTGGAGAGTGTCCAGATCAATCGATCGATCGATCGATCTATCTATCTCCTTCCTTCCTTCCTTCCTTCCTTCCTTCCTTCCTTCCTTCCTTCCTTCCTTCCCTCCTTTCACATAGGTTCTACACACAGCTAGCTTGGGCTGCCTCATCACATGGTAACTGGACTTTTTTTTAAATTTATTTTATTTTATTTTATTTTAATGTTTTTTTAGTATGTTAGTCACCATACAGTACATCCCTGGTTTCTGATGTAAAGTTCGATGATTCATTAGTTGCGTATAACACCCAGTGCACCATGCAATACGTGCCCTCCTTCCTACCCATCACCGGTCTATTCCATTCCCCCACCCCCCTCCCCTCTGATGACTCTGGGGGGCGTCTGGGGGGCTCAGTCGTTAAAGCTTCTGCCTTTGGCTCAGGGCATGGTCCTGGGATCGAGCCCTGCCTCAGGCTCCTCCCCCGGGAGCCTGCTTCTTCCTCCCCCCCCCACCACCTTGTGTTCCCTCTCTCTCACTGGCTGTCTGTCTCTCTGTCAAATAAATAAATAAATCCTTCTAGAGTGACTCTGAGCTCAGAGAAANGGCTCAGAGAAAATTCCGGACAGGAAATGGAAGCTTCCAGTTTCTTAAGTCCTAGGCCTGGAAACTGGCACAGAATAATCTATTCCATATTCTATTAAAGAAGTAATAGATCGTGTTCAGAATCAAGGGTAGGGAGATGTAGGTCCCACCCCCTTTTTTTTTTTTAAAGATTTTATTTATTTATTCGACAGAGATAGAGACAGCCAGCAAGAGAGGGAACACAAGCAGGGCGAGTGGGAGAGGAGGAAGAAGGCTCATAGCAGAGGAGCCTGATGTGGGGCTCGATCCCATAATGCGGAGATCACGCCCTGAGCCGAAGGCAGACGCTTAACCGCTGTGCCACCCAGGCGCCCCTTGATCCCACTCTTGAAGAAGAATGCCAAAGCATTTGTGGCCAAATTTAATTCACTGTAGTATAAAATTATTTACATTCTTCTTTTTTAAAAAAAGATTTTATTCATTTATTTAAGAGAGAGAGAGAGCATGAGTGGTGGGGAGGGGTCGAGGGAGAAGGAGAAGCAGGCTCCCGGCTGAGCAGGGAGCCCCATGTGGGGTTCGATCCCAGGACCTTGGGATCATGACCTGAGCCGAAGGCAGATGCTTAACCAACTGAGCCACCCAGGCGCCCCTATTTACATTCTTCCAACATGAAAAATATCCAGAAACATCTAAAAGCTTCAGAAAGTTTCATCTCCTTGTGGCCTCAGGGTTGGGCTTGAGGTCCTGATTTGTTTATCTAGAACGGGTTCAAGTGTGGATGAGGCTCCCTGGAGATCTGTGAGCTCCTCTCTGCTCTCCCCTGAACACCCAACATACACAAGTGAGGCAGAGATAGAGACGGTAATAGACATCACGCCCAATAAGGGAGGACACGGGAGCTATTTGCTGTAGCAGTCACTGAGCCAAGCAATACTGCAATCCAGCTGGGAACACGTCATCGTTCCTTAATCAGACCCAGCTCCTACCGCTAGGGAGGGATTCTTGACTCTTGCATTCACCTTTTGGACTCTTGGTTCCACTCTCTAAGTCGTAATCCGTCTTCCATAAGAAAGAGCAGCCTGTTTGCAGGTTTGCAGCCTGTTTACTACCTTGAGAGGATTGAGGATCCAATGGTCTCCTTTCCTCGTGTACTGTCTCTGTCCCTTTTTGTCCCCAGCAGCATATCTTCTTTAAGTCCTTGAGTGTTCCCTTGATTCAAATTATAATTCATCCATTAGACAAAAACCAAACTCACATATTTCTTTAATAATAGGCCCTTCTATATCTTCATCCCCTGGTGAGGCTGCAGAGAGAGCATGTCTCCAAGATTCTTAAAAGTTCTTCCAGCCCCGCATCGGCCTCCCTGGTCATCGAGGAGTCTGCTTCTCCCTCTCCCTCTGTGTGTGTGTGTGTTTGTNTGCTGTAGCAGTCACTGAGCCAAGCAATACTGCAATCCAGCTGGGAACACGTCATCGTTCCTTAATCAGAGCCAGCTCCTACTGCTAGGGAGGGATTCTTGACTCTTGGATTCACCTTTTGGACTCTTGGTTCCACTCTCTAAGTCGTAATCCATCTTCCATAAGAGCAGCCTGTTTGCAGGTTTGCAGCCTGTTTACTACCTTGAGAGGATTGGGGATCCAATGGTCTCCTTTCCTTGTGTACTGTCTCTGTCCCTTTTTGTCCCCAGCAGCATATCTTCTTTAAGTCCTTGAGTGTTCCCTTGATTCAAATTATAATTCATCCATTAGACAAAAACCAAACTCACATATTTCTTTAATAATAGGCCCTTCTATATCTTCATCCCCTGGTGAGGCTGCAGAGAGAGCATGTCTCCAAGATTCTTAAAAGTTCTTCCAGCCCCGCATCGGCCTCCCTGTCATTGAGGAGTCTGCTTCTCCCTCTCCCTGTGTGTGTGTGTGTGTGTGTGTGTGTGTGTGTGTGTGTGTGTGTATGCGCACGCTCTCTCTCTTTCAAATAAAATAAAAAATAAAAATAAAAAAAGCTCTTCCAGACATGCCCTTAAAACTGTATGAGGTCTCAACAAGGGATCTTACAGCCCCATCCTTCACTTAATCTTTATCCAGAGACCACATTTTATTGCCCTGGATTTGTTAACTTTTGCCTGGAGATAACTGGAATGAACCAGCATGTCCTGGTCCTTTCTATTGCCTCTAAATTCTACTAGAAAAAAGACTAGTTTCTTCTT
>NW_023179927.1:0-549 GCF_002007445.2 Ailuropoda melanoleuca
ACACATATTTATGGACTGAAAGACAGAGGTCAGTGTGGGGCTAGATAATAAGCTTTCCTTTTTGAGAGTCATAAAACAGCACTGGGCAAGACACAGAGAAAGAGGCACGGTGTTTGTTTTCGGCTTTTTGCTGTTGGGATTGCAGGACTTCTCAGAACCTTTGATATGCGATGTGCTTTGTGACTCCCCAAGTCAGAGCTGTGTGGTGCTGTGCTCCCTGTCATGCAGTGTTCCCCCAAAATCCCTGGCTTGCATAATCACTTTCTGCGACGTTTATTAACATCCCGATGAATCGGCATTCCAGGGGACACGCTTTGCATTGGACGGTTGTCAGCAATCAGGAGGGAGACAGCTTAGTTGTGACAAGGGGACCCTGAATTCCAGGTGATCTGAGTCAGCCCCAGACAGGGCACNGGGCACGCTGCCGAGAGGGGACACCAGACCCAGGCAACCTCCACAGGCTGCCTGGGAAACCCGCCCTTCCTCCACTCCATCAACAGATGTCTCTATTTGTTTTGAACACAGAATCAATTCATTCTGCAATCACAA
>NW_023179928.1:0-945 GCF_002007445.2 Ailuropoda melanoleuca
TTAGCCATTTGTATCTCTTCTGTAATGTCTGTTAAAGTCTTTTCCCATTTTGAAATTGGATTGCTTGTCTTTTGACTGAGTCATCAGAGTTGTTTATTCCTCACACAAGTTCTTCATCAGAAAAATGATTTACAAGTATTTTCTTCCAGTCTCTAGCTTGTCTTTTCATTTTCTAAGTGGTGTTTTTTTTGAAGTTCATAAGTTTTTCATTTTAATGAAGTTCAATTTATCTCTTTCTTTCTTTCATGAATTGTGCTTTTGGGGTCATATCTAAGAACTCTGCCTAATCCAAAGCTAAAAGGCTTTCTCCTATCTTTTCTTCTAGCAGTTTAAGCACTTGCATTTCAATTTATGTTTCATTATGAGTTAAATGTTGTGAGGAAAGGATCTTAATTAAATTTTTTTTACCTTCAGATATTCAGTCATAGAAAAGAGTATTCTTTACCTATTGAATTGTCTTGGCAACTCGTCAAAAACAGATTGGACATAAATATAAGGATTTATTTCTGGACTCTGAATTTGTCACTAANAGGACTCTGAATTTGTCACTAATGTATATATGCCTATCCTTACACAAATACCACACTGTTTATTATTGTAGCTTTACAGTGAGTTTTGGCATCAGGTAATATAAGTACTGCAACTTTTTTATTTTTTAAAACCATTTTCTGTATTCGAGACCCTTTGAATTTCTGTGCACATTTTAGGATTAGCTAAATTTCTACAATAAGCCTTCAGAAATTTTGTCAGGGATTGCGCTGAATCATTAGATCATTTGGGCATTATTGCTCTCATTGGTTGAATTGTGTACACAGAAAAGATTTGTTCTCAAGTCCTATCCCTTGAGGTCTATGTTTCTTTTTCTTAATAATAATTTTTTTATTATATTAGTCACCATACAGTACATCCCTAGTTTTTGATGTAAAGTTCCATGATTCATTACTT
>NW_023179928.1:1141-1376 GCF_002007445.2 Ailuropoda melanoleuca
CTTTCTTCTTCCCTTTCTTCTCCTACCCATCTTTCTACTTCTTATGTTCCGTAAATGAGTGAAACCATATGATAATTGTCTTTCTCTGCTTGACTTATTTCGATTAGCATTATCTCCTCCAGTCCCGTCCATGTTACAGCAAATGTTGATAAATCGTTCTTTTCGATGGCTGAGTAATATTCCATTGTATATATGGACCACAGCTTCTTAATCCAGCCATCTGTTGAAGGGCATC
>NW_023179929.1:0-1005 GCF_002007445.2 Ailuropoda melanoleuca
TCTAAGGAAATAGCACTCAGTACAAACAGGAAGAAATTTTGATGGTTTACACGGTCCTTAACTTTCTAAGTTAAGCAAATCAATCTATTGTGATTCTGACTTATTCTTTTGGACAGATAGTTATATTGATAACAAAGCAAAAACATGGCACTAATATTTGTTTTCCACTAAATGTGATTATGAATTTTGAGAGTAAACATTTTCCCTTAAGAGTCATATATATCTTTTTAATTGTGCAAATAGAGGCAAAGCAAATTTCTCTGATTTAAACTCATACTCAAGTTTGCATTTATACACTTTAACTTAAAAACAAGTGACCGGTTCCTTTCTACATAGTAAATAACAAAAAGAGCAAATATTATGCTAAAATAGGAAATATTATGTATCACTTAATTTTTAGTTTAGAGGAAATTAGCTGATTCTAAATTGTTGATTATGGTAGAATAAAAACAGAATGGATGAGCAGTAGTAAGTATTCATTCATGGGATGGCACATACCAATGAAGAAGAAAAAAAGAGTCAGTCAACATCTAGTATATAAATAGCTACCCCTGTCAGCTGATCAAAAGCTGGCTGGTATTATCTGTTTTAAGTTCCTGTAAGGATTTTCAATGAGAGGAGAGTATCATTCCCTACCACCCAACGTATCCTGAGTTTATCAGAGAGACTAGAAGCAACAAATAAACTGTCAGCACATTAAAACCACCTTATCTGTCATCTTAAAATTTGTGATGAATCAAAAGGAGCTACGATACAATTCTTTTTAATCTCCACGACCTTGAGCGGCTTCCTGAAATTTTTGACATTAATTTACTGCAAAGGAAATGTCTGATAAGTTGATATTAACTGTTAGAAACTTGTGCACCTGACAGATGAGGGTTAGTTGATGAGTAGACTTGGATTTTCAGTATCCCCAAATAACCAGTAACATATGTTTTTTTTTGTAATATAGCATCATTTTACTATTAGGCTCTAATGTGATGGGAATTTTTGACTTGTGTTTAT
>NW_023179930.1:0-1885 GCF_002007445.2 Ailuropoda melanoleuca
ACCACATTTCCCTCAAAACCAGTCTACTGAGAATTTACCTGCCACATGAATTATTCCTCTTATTTTCTGTTGAATACTTCCCTGACTTACATGCTGGGTAACAACTTGGTCTTAGGAACCGAAATACCGGCGCAGTTGAAGAAGCAAGGAAGGAACAGGGCGCCCTCTGAGCGGAGGACACGCCCTCAAGAACTGTACCAGCGTGGACGTCCACACCTGTGGTGAGAAGATGGGCACAGCGGCCTCAGGCTCCAGGACCCGAACGCCCGCCCCACGAAGCCGGGATGCCGTCCAGGCCACAGACCTGCCTGGGTCTCTCGGCACATCAGACGGCCTCCTGTACGAGTGGTAGGCAATCCTGGAGAACATTTCGCTCCAGAGAGAGTAGATTGATGGGCAGATGAAGGCCTAGAGAAGCAGCGGGGAGCCCGGCGTGAGGAGCGTGAAGAACTGCGCAGCCGGGGAACAGAACCATGTGCCAGCTTCCTGGAGACAGAGGCGGCCCCTAGGAGCAGGACCCACAACCCCTCACACCCGAGGCCACCCCAGAAATGGCCCAGAGGATGCCCGACACGGGCCCAGCGCAGGCAAAAAGACAAGGACAAAGCGCTGCCCAGTTCCTGTGGCTGACGCCGAGGCCAAGCCTACCACGCCGGAAACACCCTCGCGCACCGTGACCTGCTCTGCGTCGGGGAAGCCACTGCGCCTGTCAGACCTGACGCGCATGTGCTTCCCGCCGTTTCGGGCCTCGCGGGGCTCATCACGTGCCGGAAGTGCTGCGTGTGCGCTCTGACTCGCGACAGCCCGAGAGGCGGGACGCCTCACGCTGCGCTGCGGCCCTCTGGGGCTGGTGTCACCCTGGAGGGCATGCAGAAATTGACTCGGAAAAAGAGAGTGGACCTAGTGAACTGGGAGAAGCGACGTCAACATGCAGCAACAGAGCGGTGCAGGGCTTCGAGGTTCTGGAGTGACGCCACAGGCCAGGAGGTCGAGGTCCGTGNAGTCGAGGTCCGTGATGCCGGCCTGGCGTGTGGAGACCACCTTAGCACTTGCACGCGACTGGCCATGTGGTGCCCTCCTTTCTTGGCTGCGCTGGAGCCTGGGGACATGGCGGGCAAGGAGGCTTGCAGCTCCAGGGCATGCCCGCTGCAATGACTGGAGTTTGAAGGCATGGGCTAAGAGTATTTAATGTGTCATCTTAAGAATAAAATCTTAACGCAAATGCACAGTTAAGATTGAGTGTCCAGAAGTCAAAGCCTGGGCCATGACCATATGAGGGCGCCACTTTAAGGGCTAAATAGAAATCCCCTCACATCTTCTTGAGATAGGCCAAATTTGAAGTCCCTGAGAAGCCTAGAAATGCCTCTCCCGAATTAAAGTGTGATAAGACTCCCAAAGGGAATGAAATGCAGTGGGGAGGGGGGCAGGAGAGAAGGACCAAAACACTAAGATTTGTACTAAAATACTAAGGTTGGGGTGCCTGGGTGGCTAAGTCCTTAAGCGTCTGCCTTTGGCTCAGGTCATGATCCCAGCGTTCTGGGATCGAGCCCCCTATTGGGCGCCCTGCTCAGCAGGAAGCCTGCTTCTCCCTCTCCCACTTCCCCTGCTTGTGTTCCCTCTCTTGCTGCCTCACTCTCTGTCAAATAAATAAAATCTTTAAAAAAAAAATACTAAGGGTAATTCTTCTGACAACTATTAAGTGCGTACAATGTGCCAGGCATTATTCACATACTGGAACACTGACGGTCCTGTTAATATAAANGTTCTGGAACACTGACGGTCCTGTTAATATAAATGATAGAAGCCAAGATGGAAAGGTGTGAGAGGGGGGCAGTCTTTCCCTAGCTCTTTGGAACCCAAGCAGGTACACAAAGTCACAGAAAGA
>NW_023179931.1:0-1772 GCF_002007445.2 Ailuropoda melanoleuca
CAGACAGGAAGGACAGAGAACCAGAAGAAGCCAAGCCAGGAGCCATTTCAGGCCAAGTCCTAGCCTTGACCTGACTTTGGGAGAGCTGTGGAATAGAAGTTATGCCTCAGACTCTGTCCCAACTCTGGGCAAAGAACTGGACTTTCATATTGGGCACCAGCCAGTCATTGACCAAGGGTTCCTCAAGAGCACATAAGTTTCCAGGTACTTTTGATTTGAGTCTTCTGAAGAGTCATTGGTGCCGGCTTTTGGAAGACACATACAAGCCTACAGCAGGGCATCTAAGAATGGAAAAAAGATTTTGAGGGTATTAGGTAGAGCCCCAACAGTGTTCACTGCGTGTATTAAAACCTGTGGACAGGACAAGAAATAGATATTTCAGACATGGGCCCAAGATTCCAAGGGCCCAAGACACCAAACTGCAAAAGCTGGTTTACAATTGAGCTGCATCTCACACCGGAACTCTGTGCAGCTTGTCCCTCTTCTCCTGCTGCCCTTGGGGACCCAGGGTGTGGGACTGCTCCGAAGGCAGACACGTCTGACCCGAAGCAGCTGTCAGGCCTCTTTCTTATTCCCCCTGTGTCTGGCTGAACCCCTTTTCTCTGTGATGACGGGGGACACTGAGACAAGGCTCATCGAAAAGACTACATCATCACAGGGGAGACTCTGTGATTCAGAGTAAGGGTGTTGTGAAAATGACAGTTAATTAGGACTAGAGGAGCCATGGAAGGCTTTTTGGGGGGAGATGAACTTTCCTTTTGGCCTGGAAAATGCACAGAAGTCAATAGGTAGAAGAGAGAGGGAAGGGCATCCTGGCGGGGGGTGGGGGGACAAACTGGGCAAAGGCACAGAGGTGAGACCTGGCGTGCGCTGTTATGGCACAAGGGGAGGATGGGCTGAGCTGCCAGGAGGACTCCCAGCACAGAAGGCTGCCCGTCGGCCACCCCGGGTCTGCAAATGGGGTCATGGTCTTAAGCCGCCTCCCCGACGCCGGCTTGTTTCAGCTTCTTTCTGACTCTCTGCCCAATTCCCCACTCAGGCTTGCTTTCCATCAAGCTGTGTCGTGCACTGGACCAGCCTCCTAATTAATACGTGCCAGGTTCCAGGAGCTGACAAGCTTTCAATACAACGAAACAAATGATACAAGCCAGGACAGAAAGCAGAACAAAATAAAGACAGCAGGGGGTGTTTTGAGTGAGCAGCATCACAGAACAGGCAAATTTCAGAGACTTTTTGGAACAGGGGAAACCTGATGTGTTAATTAGGGGTCTATTTCAGTAATAAGACCGCTCGGAGGAAGGGCGATGAAAGAAATAGAAGGGGCAACAGAGGGAACCGCTCAGGCAGAATGGGGCGACGGTGTCCGAGGGGAGGGAGTTGATTATTCTCTGTTGTCTTATGTACGTCTGTGGTCTGTCGGCTCCGAAGACAGAGGACTTAGCCTTTTGTGTTTTGTAAAGCACGAATAAAGATCTTCGGGTATAAATAACAATGCGGTTTCTGCCCCCAGGACCCAATTCAACAGGAAGTATTGCAGCCTTACCAGCTCCAGCTGGTGGTGGATTTGGGCTTTTCAGAGCAGATTGTGCTCAGAGGAACTGTTTGCTGCTGAGATGGGGCCAACAGAAGGGTTCAAAACAACAGGAAGTGCAGCAAAGGAGTGAGGCGCCTAGGCAGCCACAATGAGGAAAGGGGGCTTGCGGAGCCGGAGCCAAAAGCCTTCATCCAGCTTCAGTCTTTCTGCCTGGCTTGGTGGGGGCGGGGGGGGGGGG
>NW_023179932.1:0-533 GCF_002007445.2 Ailuropoda melanoleuca
CAAATGGGAATACATCAGACTAAAAATCTTCTGTACAACTAAGCAACAATTAACGAGTGAAAAGACAACCTGTAGAATGGGAAAAAAAAATTTGCAAACCATATGTGTAATATGGGGTTAGTATCCAAAACAGAGAAAGAATTCATACAACTCAATAGCAAAAATAGCCTAATTTAAAAATAGNGGACCTAAATAGACATTTTTCTAAACACATACAGATGGTCAACAGACACGTGAAAGGATGTTCAACATCACTATCACCAGGTAAATGCAAATGAAAACCACAATGAGATATCACCCCATACCTGTCAAAATGGCTAAAATCAGAAACACGAGAAACAAACATGGCTGAGGATGTGGAGAATAAGGAATGCTCGTGCACTACTGGTGGGAATGCAAATTGCTGCAGTCACTGTGGAAAACAGGATGGAGGTTCTTCAAAAAATTAAAAATAAAATACCATATGATCCAACAATCCCACATCTGGGTATTTATCCAACACTACTGAAATCAGGATCTCAAGGAATTCTTTG
>NW_023179933.1:0-1082 GCF_002007445.2 Ailuropoda melanoleuca
GCTTCTCCCACTTACCTCTCAGAAAAAATGTTTTATGGCCAACCCAGGAAATGGCCCCCTTTTCTGTGTCACAGATTTTGGTTGAACACAGGTTTGCCGTCATGGGTTATATAGACCTCAACATTAAATAAGAAAAAGTCACTAGCCTCACCTTTCTTTGTGTGTCCAATTAGCAACCATATTTGGATGTTAAAGCTAAGGCAGAGATCTGGCAATGAAAAGGTGAGTGAGAGAAAGTTGTGTTGCAGGAGAGAGCTTATTACCTACGAGCAGGACATGGCGCCCAGAGCCAACAGGAAGTCTCGATGGATTTTGCAGCCATACGACACGTTTTTGCTATTGGTTAAGGGGTGCTTCCTTTTCAGTTTGCCAGCCAGATTTCCTGCAGCAATTACTTTTCCTTCTAGCTCAAAAATAAATAAATAAAGATAAGAAAAAAGGAAATAGAAAGTAGACCCTCTCCTCCATTCACCTTAAACCAATATTGCCTTTATTTAAAAGTTGGAAGAGTTCTGGAAGTCACTTTGTTCTTCATGATGTCATCCCAGGGTTACCTACAGCAGTGAGTAAATGAAATGCTGCATTCCCACTTCCCATGTGAATAAAAAGCACATTCCCCAGATGCCACCTAGACCCCAGGGCCTGTGTTTGAGTTACATAGGTACACAATAAATTGATTCTCTTCTTTGTCTTCAGTTCTGTTGGCAGCAAAGTCTGCTTATACTTTATATCGTAAGTGGGTTCAAGTAAACGGAGCCATCAGAGGCTTAGGGAAGCTGGCAACAAGTCTTTAAATTATTTGTTTGAATTCCTGTTAGTAGACTGTGTCAATATGCTGACCTGAGATCTGCTGGCCTGAGAGAACTCACTGGAGGTAGCACTTAGGCTGAGAATGATCTCCTGTAAGAATAAAAAGTGATTAATGAGGGAGGCGAGATGGAAGGGGGTGGGGTGGCCGGTCCGTTGCCTAAGAAAGAAAATAACTGGAGAAGAGAATGAAAGAAAGAAAGGCTGAAAAGTTACCTCAGAAGGATGCTCAAAATAAAGGAGCTCTTGGCTCCCGAAAGAAGAGGCTTCTGCTT
>NW_023179934.1:0-2627 GCF_002007445.2 Ailuropoda melanoleuca
TGTTTTTCTGTTCCAGCTCCAGCTTCTTGAGGTGAGAATATAAAAACTGCATTTTAGATTTTTCTGTTCTTCTGAGTGAGGTTTGGATGGCTATGTATTTTCCCCTTAGGACCGCCTTTGCAGTGTCCCATAGGTTTTGGACCGTTGTGTTTTCATTCTCGTTGGTCTCCATNTTGGTCTCCATAAATTGTTCAAATTGATTTTTGATTTCCTGGTTTACCCAATCATTGTTGAGCACGATGGTTCTTAGTTTCCAAGTGTTTGAGTTTCTTCCAAATTTTTCCTTGTGATTGAGTTCCAATTTCAAAGCACTGTGGTCTGAGAATATGCAGGAGATAATCTCAGTCTTTTGGTATCGGTTGAGACCTGTTTTGTGACCCAGAACATGGTCTGTTCTTGAGAATGTTCCATGGGCATTCGAATAGAATGAGTATTCTATTGTTCTGGGGTGTAGTGTTCTGTATATATCTATGAGGTCCATCTGGTCCCGTATGGCATTCAAAGCTCTTGTTCCTTTGTTGATTTTCTTCTTAGGTGATCTGTCTGTTGCTGAGAGTGGAGTGTTGAGGTCCCCTACTATTAACGTATTTTTATCTATATGTCTCTTTATTCTGGTTAAGAGTTGGCTTGTGTATCTTGCTGTTCCCCTTTTGGGGGCATAAATATTTATAATTGACATATCCACTTGTTGGATACATCCTTTAAGAATAATATAGTATCCTTCTGTATCTCTAAGTACAGTCTTTAGTTAAAAATCTAATGTGTCTGATATGAGAATTGCTACCCCAGCTTCCAGGGCATGAGCTCATTAACCGTGTGACCTGTCTACTCCCCTTGCCTGTCAGCTCCTAGATCCACTTCATCCTTGCAGACCCACAGCTGCAGTGTTTTGCATAGAAGTCATTCAGTAACCGTTTGTCTAATGTCATAGATGCAACACTCTCCCTTTGTGCACTCTCGCATTTTTTTAATCATTCCTGATTTCTCATGTTGTGTCATTTCTTCCTGTGAAACAATCATGGTCTTTCATGCCATTTGCCCTCCTGGTGTCCGCCGTCTCTTCATTGTACCCAGAAATTCTTCTCACTCCCCTTCACCCTCCTGCCACTTTTTCCAGTGAGGAGCCCTGGAGGCAGCTCAGAGCGTCACCTCCTTCTCCTGACCTTGCCAGCACATAGTGTGTGACTGCCACCCCTGTCCCGTTCACCCCTTCATGTCATCATACAGCTTCCTTCCTCCCCATTTGTCAATTCTGATCGTTTGTTGATCAAAGGCCCATTTTGGGGGGAAGCTGGACTCCTCCGTGGCACTGTCATCACCTCATTTTTCAGCCCCCCCCAACGGTCCATGGGGGGCTTGTTCGGCAGGCTGGCAATGTTTTAGCATAGCTCCGAATGTAAAGAAATGCATATGCATTTTGTGGAAGTTCAAGGACATGGCGGTTTGGTAACGGGGGTTCTTTCCCCGTGCAGAAATCCTACAAGGCGCTGTGTGCTTCAGCAACAACCCTGTGCTCTGCAACATGGAAACCATCCAGTGGCAGGATATCGTTGACAGCGACTTCGTAAGCAATATGTCCATGGACTTCCAGAACCAAGCGGGCAGTTGTAAGTGCCACACGAACAAGACGGAGGACAAGTTGTTCCTCATGGTGACAGTCAGCATGCCTGCTAACATGGCAGATCACCGCCCCAGGGCTGCTGAGCCCTCGTGTGGCCATTGAGANGAGCAGTTACCCAAGACGGAGGACAAGTTGTTCCTCATGGTGACAGTCAGCATGCCTGCTAACATGGCAGATCACCGCCCCAGGGCTGCTGAGCCCTCGTGTGGCCATTGAGAAGAGCTGTCAGTGTTGGCCCGGGGGCCTCTCCCTCCCTGCCTAGACGAGACAAGCCATACTTTTGTGTGCTTCCGACTTGCTGCCGAGCCTTAGAGCAGCACCAGGCCCTCCGGAAGCACGTAAGCTGACCTCTGCCCTCCTACATAGAGCCCCAGGCGAAGCTGGGCACAGTGCATGGGGGGGCATTTGTCCATATTCCCCTTCATGCCCATGACCTCATCCCTGCCATNCTGACCTCGTCCCTGCCATTCATCGGTGAAGCAGCCCCTGCCAGGGGGAGGCTGGCGGGGGGCCAGGCTGTAGGTCGGGCTGCAGCACTTGGCCCCTTGGCAGTGCTGTGTGGGAAACTCTGGAGACACATGCTTGCAGTTACCAAGCTCCGCTTAGCTTCCCCCTTCCTGATTTCCTTGGTCTTTCAGTCCTTTAGAATAAGAACCCATCACCATTTCCTGCTTCTCTGTTTCCCTAAACTGTGCAGTGGATGCACGTTTTTGTGTTGGGGTTTCTTTGTGTTTCTTTGGTCTCAAAGAATTTGGAGCTCATATAGACCTTCTAAATTGGCTGGGACCTCTTTATTGTTACTTCATTTTATCTTATTTTATTTATTCGTTTGTTTGTTTATTGTACTGAAATACCCTTAACATAAAACTTACCCTCTGAACCCAATTTTAAGCGTGCAGTTTGGTGGTAAGTACCTTCATGCTGTGGTACCATCGTCACCATCATCCATCTCCGGAGCTCTTTTCATCTTGCAAAACTGAAACTCTATCCCCATTAAACAGGAACT
>NW_023179935.1:0-1217 GCF_002007445.2 Ailuropoda melanoleuca
ATAATTTATAAGAAAGACCCACAGTGCTTAGACTATAGAACTAACAACCAGACCAAATCTTTTTTTAAAAAAATTTTATTTATTTGACAGAGAGACAGCCAGCGAGTGAAGGAGCACAAGCAGGGGGAGTGAGAGAGGAAGAAGCAGGCTCCCAGTGGAGCAGGGAGTCCTATGCGTGGCTCAATCCCAGGACTCTGGGATCACACCCTAAGCTGAAGGCAGACACTTAATGACTGAGCCTCCCAGGTGCCTCAACCAGACCAAATCTTAATTTCAAATCTCTGCCTTGACTATTTAATTTTGAGGAGTTCCATAAACTCTGTACCCTATAAACTTAATAGGAATCTTATGGAAAAACATTATGCATGTACCCTTCTGCCCCAAAGTTTATTAGGTAAATTAAAGGTAAAAGAAACAAATAAAAATCCTTGAAGGGAAAAAAGTTTTGTAAGAGGCAAGCTAAAAGGCAAATGCAATAGAGAAGATGGGCTTTCAAACTTTTCTTAATGCAAATGAGTTGGATTGATATTTCTATGTATGTAGGTGATTCTTTTTGAGCACTAAATCATGGATACTTTACCAGCCTAGCCACTGAAGCCTTTTTATAAATTCCATAGGATCTCTGAAAGAATAGAGCCCAGAATAATCTCTGTAGTTACTTCACTCTAAATTAAGAATGGCACAGTGCACACACAGTGTTTATAAGTTTTTCATCAAAAATTTTTAATTAGAATAACCAAAGATGCCATTAAAATAACTGAAATAACAAAATATAATCATTTTTTAAAATTTCACTAATTTTTCTACTTGGAAAACTTTTTTGGTTTCATCCAGTTACTTAGAAATGTTTTCTGCGTGTGTGTGTTTACACATATGTGTGTGCATGTATGTGTATGCGTGATTCAGTCATTTCCCAAACACTAGATCTGTAAAAATCTAGAAGCTATTAAATACAGAGCATAATTGGATTGTTATATGTACTCCTGTAATTTTTGGATGAGATAATTAGCTCCTATTTGTTGTGTACTCATGATATGCTAAGAAGTCTATAAGAAAGTAGATAAAAATATAGATATGTAAAGTAATGTAAAGTATATATTCTACCAGATTATATACATAGACACACTCTTCAGCAAAAAGGTATGCATGTTTTATGTATATATAAAATCTAGAATGCACACAGTAACCCTTCAAGTATAGCTCTATCCTTACATTAC
>NW_023179936.1:0-1211 GCF_002007445.2 Ailuropoda melanoleuca
TCACCCACACTGTTCTGCAGGCAATTGTCTTGGCCTAGGGGTGGACCACACCTGGAAGTCTGCCCCCCCCCCGTCATTTCTACCCACCAGGAGTTGTCCACGGGTAGTGATAAGTGATGTCGCAGTACATAGGCCCAACCCCTTCGCCTCTAAGAGGAGCAGGCCCACAACACGGTCCACACCCCTCATCTGTGGGGTCAGAACGTGAGGGTAGAATTGAACTGAAACCACATTTTGCATTCGTTTCTTTTAGACCTCCCCTCTTTTGTTTCCCTCCGTTTCTTACTCATTTCTCCTGAGAGCTGTTCCTTACACATCCTGTTTTAGTCTCCGGATTTTTGAATGCAATGTTAGAATGACAGTTTGGGACAGTTCCCCTTAAACGGGCCTCCTTTAGGNGTCCTTTAAGGAGACAGTTCCTAACATGGTGTGCTGTGTTACTCACGGGAGCGTGTCCTGTCCCTCGGGATAGAGAGCAATATTTTAAAAATTGGAGACTAAAGTCTAAAAGCAAGTGTGCAAAAAACGGTAAGAAGAAACAGCATACTGTGAAAAGATTAAGTGCTTCAGTGGAGAATAGGTTCCAAGAGTTGACTGCCACCATTGTTACCATTCCTATTGTAGGAAATGTTTTGAAGGCACTGATACTGAGATTCGGAACACTGGAGTTAGGGTGATATTAGGAGCAGGCTCACAAAACAGGGTTTGAGAGCAAGTAGTTGGTTTGGGAGGTGATCTCAAGAAGTGCTGTAGGGAAACTGAGGAACGATGCAGGGAAGGGATGGGAGCCAAACCAGAACGTTTTCAAGAGCACATGACTCCTGTAGGAGGCTGGGGTTCCGTCCTGGCTGAGGACCTCTGGTCTCACACGCCCCACTGAAGGGGAAAGAGGCTAGAGTGCTTATCCACCAGGTGCTGCCCATTGGTTGAGGACTTCTCCTAGAGACTTACTTTCCCTACTTCTGGACTGCCGAGAGCCTCCTCCGTCACCTAGACAAAGCCCTCCGCAGAGAGCTCCAGGTGCTTGCTGTAGNAAAGCCCTCCGCAGAGAGCTCCAGGTGCTTGATGTAGACCACCAGTGTCAATGTCAACACGGGGAGTGCTGGGGGAATAGCGGTGCAAATCTGAAAGTCATCTACCGTGGACTCCTCTTTCTGCAGGGAACACCAGAACCACAATCCGACAGCTACGCATAACAGTTCATGAGGGAA
>NW_023179937.1:0-6102 GCF_002007445.2 Ailuropoda melanoleuca
TTACTGAGCTTTACCAGCCTTACTGAGCTATAACTGACAAATAAAACTGTATTTATATATAGTGATATACAGCGATATATTATCATTATATAATGATAATTCAGTTTGCATATATATTGTGAAATGATTACCCTAATCAGGCTAATGAACACATCCATCACCTTCCACAGTTCCCTTTTTTGTAACAGCAGTTGTGAGAATGCGTAAGATCGACTCTCTTCGCAAATTTCCAGTATATTATACAGTAGTATTATAATCCCCAGAGCTTATGCTTTTTATAATGAAGCTTGTTCCTGCTGACTAGCATCTCCCCACCCTTTAGCCCCTGGTGACCATCATTTTACTCTGTTTCTATAGATTTGACTTTTTTATTTTTTTTTTAAGATTCTACACATAAGTGAGATCATACAGTATTTGTCTTCCTCTGTCTGGCTTATTTTAGCGAACATAATATCCTTCAGCTTCATCCATGTTGTTGCAAACAGCAGGATTTCTTCTTTCTCATTGCTGAATAATAGTCCAGTGTGTATGTGTGTGTGTGGGGGGGATATATGTGTATACATATACATACATACATACATACATATATGTATCACACTCACACCCCACATCTTCTTTATCCATTCACCCATCAAGCAACACTTAGGTTGTTTCCGTATCTTGGCTATTGTGAATAATGGTGCAATGAAGATAGGAGTGCAGATGTCTTTGAGATACTGATTTCATTTTCTTCAGATATATACTCAACAAGTGGGATTGCTGGGTCATATGGTAGCTTTATTTTTAATTTTCTGTGGAACCTCTATGCTGGTTTCCATAATGACTACGTTCTCACCAAAGTATACATGGGTCCCCATTTCTCCATATTGTCACCAACATTTGCTACCTCTTGCCTCTTTAATAATAGCCATTCTTACAGGTATGAGGCGATATCTCATTACGGTTTTGATTTGCGTTTCCCTGATTATTGGTGAGGTTGAGCACCTATTCGTATACCTGTTGGCCACGTGTATATCTTCTTCGGAAAAATGTCTAATTAGGTCTTTTGTCCATTTTTAAACCAGGTTACTTGGTTTTTTTTACCATTGAGTTGTATGAATTCATTATGTATTTCAGATATTAGCCCCATATTTATAATTTGCAAATATTTTTTTACCATTCTGTAGGAATGAGATTTTCCATTTTGATTGCCTCCTTGCTGTGCAGAAGCTTTTTAGTTTGATGTAGATGACAGTGCCTTTGGTGTCATATCCGAAATATCACTGCCAAGATGGATGTCAGGGAACTTTTCCCTATTTTCTTCTAAGAGATTTATGGTTCCAAGTATTACATTTAAGTCTTTAATCCATTTGAGTTAATTTTTAGAGTGGTACAAGGTATGGGTCCAGTCTTCATTCTTTCCCCAACACTATCCAGGCAAGAGACTATCCTTTCCCCATTGTGCATTCTTGGTGCCCTCATCAAAGNACATTGTGCATTCTTGGTGCCCTCGTCAAAGAGTAGATGACTATTTATATGCGGAATTATTTCTGGGCTCTCCAATCTTCCATTGATTTATGTATTTTTTTATGCCAACACCATACTATTTCGATTTACTACAGCTTTGTAACACACCGTGGACCCTTGAACAACACAAGAGTTAGATGTTCGACCCCCGTACTGTCAAAAATCAGCATAGAAATCTTACCTCCCCGAGAGCTTAACTACTAATAGCCCCACTACTGACCAGAAGTCTCACTGATTAGCTAATTATATGTTATGTGCCTTATTTACCGTATCCTTACAATAAATTAGGTTAGAGAAAAGAAAATGTCATTAAACAAATTATAAGGAAGAGAAAATACACTTACCATACTGGACTGGACTAAAAACTCTGTATGTAAGCTATTCCAATCCATGTTGAGTGTTCAAGGGTCAAGTAGTTTGGAATCAGAAGTGTGATGGTTCCAGGCTTGTTCTTTCTGCTAGGATTGTTTTGCCTATCTGGGCCTATTGTGGTTGCATGTGGATTTTAGAAGTATTTTTCTCTTTCTGTGAAAAATGCCATTGGAATTTTGATAGGAACCGTACTGAATTTGTAGACAGCTCTGGGTGGTACGGACATTTTAATAAGGTTCGATCTTCCAATCCATGAATACAGGCTATCTGGAAAAGATCACACTTATGTGACAAATCATGATTCTGGAATGTACTCTACAAACTGGGGTGGCTCCTGCACACTAAGTTACCCCCACTGGCCTATGCTATCCCTATCTTCATTTTAGGGAACCACCACTGTGCCTACCTCCAAAACATGGTCCAAATGACTGATTTTCCTCATCACTGTGGCCGGTCCTAGGCTCAGCCCTCTGTATGCTGAACTGTTCTAAAGAGCTCATCTTTACCAGAGACTGGAATTTTTACCCACGGAAAGTCCAGCAATTATTCAGAATACTGGCCAAGGTGCCCATGTAAAGGATTTATATTAGCCACTTGGTTTTTACTGAGATGTGATTTTTTTTTTAAAGATTTTATTTATTTATTTACTTGAGAGAGATTGAGAGAGAGAGTGAGAGTGAGAGAGAGAGAGCACAAGCAGGGGGAGTAGCAGGCAGATGGAGAGGGAGAAGCAAGCTTTCCACGGAGCAGGGAGCCCCAAACCAGGCTCGATCCCAGGACCCTGAGATCATGACCTGAGCCAAAGGCAGATGCTTAACCAGCTGAGCCACCCTGGCGCCCCATCTGAGATGTGATTTTTTAAATCAGATTTTAAAAATTCATTAATAAAGCCAAGAGGCGGATCAACATATTAAACTTTTCAAGGCACCTTACAGAGTGATCCAAAAATTCTTAAAAAATAATACTTGCTAAATCAGATTGTTTTAAATTGGACATTTTGCTACAGGGAGCTGAACTTTTTGTATATGGGTCTTTTTTTCTGCTTTGTCAGAGCCTTCTTTGTGACCAGTGTTCTGTGCTTGAAAACACACTTGAATGTTTCCTGTCTGTAACTGGGAAAACAATACGAAGCAGGAAAGCCCTTCCCGCTCGCCATTTTACTCTGGGGCTTGTTTTTTCCTACGCACGCCTTGCATGCCACTGTGCAATTTCACAAGTCATTCAAACCAGGCTTACCGCAGGCAGCAGTTTTAGCTACTTTATTACTTTCTGGTGAAGCATAACCTTTTCTCCTCATAACTCCCAAAGCCTCACAGCAGCAGGGCTGGGCAGACCTTGACGTTCCCCCACCCCCACCCCTTTTCCCTTGACTGGTTGTGGTAATGTCCAACCTTGCAGTTGGGGCTAACAGGAGTCTCACTCAGCCCCCTTCCCAGGCCAGGAGAAAATGAAAATGCTCACCCAAAAAGACAGAGATGCTTCAAACTAGGACACAGAGTCAAAGGAGAATCTCCAATGGGCCCGACAATTTCCAACTGTAATTGTGGACTAATTTCTGGAGAAGTTTCTGCCATTGCTACGCTCAAATGCCCGACACCACGATTGTGAACTGCCTTCTTGTTTCCCAGGATACCGACGACCATACTCGGCCACATACACTTGCATGACGCATGTGTTATGGGAGCCACGGAAATCAGTGTTGGAGTCCACACCTCCAATGCACGCTGCGATTTTCCCAGCACTGTGCATGACTAACCTCATCCCTGCCAGCCAGAGAGTTCCATGGTGGCAGAGGCCAAGTCTATCACAGCTATCGCTCCCCCAGCTCCAGCACCCTTCTTGCCACCTCCCTGTTGCCCAGCAGGTGCTTCATAAATATATACTGAATGAGTTAGTGAAAAAGTAAATGGCTGTCCCGACAGTACAGTGATGGCTTGAAAAAAAAGATCTTTCTGGATTTCAAAGAGGCAGCAAGAAAAAAATTCCATAACAGTAGGCAGAAAAGCAGACGTATGCATAGAATTGCCTTCACAGTAAAATCCACAACGACTAAAATTCAAAGGTGATAGTGCCTTCCAAAGTTAATGTTTTTTTTTTAATGAAAAAAAAAATACCGGGGTGCCTGGGTGGCTCAGTCGTTAAGCATCTGCCTTCGGCTCAGGGCGTGATCCCAGGGTCCTGGGATTGAGCCCCGCATCAGGCTCCTCTGCTGGGAGCCTGCTTCTTCCTCTCCCACTCCCCCTGCTTGTGTTCCCTCTCTTGCTGGCTGTCTCTCTCTGTGTCAAATGAATAAATAAGATCTTAAAAAAACATACAGAAAGTAAACTATCCATATGATGGCTTACAGGTCCAATCTAGCTCTGCCTATTTTTGTATGGCCAGCAAGCTCAGAATAGTTTTTACTTTAAAATGGTTTCGGGAAGGGTGCCTGGGTGGCTCAGTTGGTTAAGCATCCGCTCTGGCTCAGGTCATGATCTCAGGGTCCTGGGATCAGGCGCCACTTGGGGCTCCCTGCTCAGCAGGGAGTCTGCTTCTCCCTCTCTCTGCTCCTCCCCCTACTTGTGCACTCTCTCTCTCTCATTCTGTCTCTCAAATAAATAAATAAATAAAATCTTAAAAAAAATGGTTGGGGGAAAAACTCAAAAGAGGAATATATAATATGATGCACGAGAATTATTTGACCTTCAAGTTTCCATGTGCGCAAATAAAGTTTTATTGGAGCACAGCCAGGCTGATTGGTTGATGTGTTATCAATGGCTGCTTTCAGGCTACAGCAGCAGAGCTGAGTTGCTGCAACAGAGACCATACGGCCTGTGTGGAGCTCAAAATATTTACTACCTGGCTGTTTGCCAACCAGTGTGCCAAACCCGGGTTGACACCAGTGACTCTCACAGGGCGTGGTGCAAAACTCGCTAGGAGGGTTTTTGGAATCCCTCCGAGGACTGGTATGTGAGGCCGGTCTGGAGGTGTATTTCGTCTTCTTAGACAGTCCGCCTCATGTCGGAGAAGCTGCTGCCAAAATGAATGGGGGTGGCTGACTNATGACTCTCTTAATATAGTCCAAATGGGAGGCACAGCTCAGTGCCGGTGATGCTGGGGAGAGGGCGAGATCAGACTTATGTCTCTCCTCCACCTACCCACCTCCACCCACTCTCCTCCCCCCAAACCACTGAAATATTATAGCTATTGTTTTTTTTCCTGATCCCTACTCATAAATATATTCCAGGACAAGATCTCAAAAAATACAATTGCCTGTGTCAAGCATCAGCCAACTTTTTCTGGAAAGGCCAAATAATAAATATTTCAGGCTTGCAGGCCACGCCATTGCTGCTGTTATCACTGAGCTCTGCCGTTATAACACAAAGGTCGCCCCAGACAACATATAAATGAATGGGCCTGGCGATGTTCCAATAAACTTGACTTATGGACACTGACATGTGAATTCGCAGAGTTTTTTTNTGTTTTTTGTTTTTAAAGTAGGCTCAATGTCCAGCATGGAGCCCAACACGGGGCTTGAACTTGTGACCCTGAGATCAAGACCTGAGCTGAGATCAAGAGTCAGATGTTTAACCGAATGAGTCACCCAGGTGCCCCATGAATTCACATAATTTTCAGAGGTCACAAAATATTCTTCTTCTTCTAATTTTTTCCCAACCATTTAAAAATGCAAAAACCCTTCTGAGCCGACTGGGGCTGGATCTGGCCCGCAGGCCATGGTTTGCTGACCCCTGATCTGTGTACAAGTGAAGTGTGGTTTCCCGTGAAGCTTCAAGCCTTTCTAATCACTTCCAAATTCTTCTTACTTTGAAGGGGGATTTCTGTGCTTTCCCAACTCACTCTTCCGAAGGCAAGAGACACTTAGCTTTTCAAGATTTCACCAGATGGCTCCTTTCAACCCTTGCAGGCATTTTGAGCCCCTGAGAGCAGCGGCCCACTCACCTCTTCCCACTCAGTCCATCTCTATCCAAGGATGGCAAATATATGGCCCGAGAGCCAACACTAACTTCAAACATCTGTGTCTTCCCATTGCCCCAAGATCACAGGGCTGATGAGTCTGGGTCTACAAATCCACACGAGAGATCGTAATTCTGTGGGTGTTTCACTTAAAGAAACACTTCGACATANCGACATATCCATTAAAATGAAAAAAAGGGGGAGCATGGAGAGAAATTTTAATACACTGATTTGAAATTCTGGTTACCTGCAAATATCTAAGTGCACGTT
>NW_023179938.1:0-1173 GCF_002007445.2 Ailuropoda melanoleuca
GCTGCTGCACCAGGGTTGTGAGGAATGGCCCATTATATACCCTCAAGTTTAGGGATAGTGTAAGTCTCTTTCGGGTACTGAGAAAGACATCCTAACAAATAGAAATTCCCCTTATAAATGTAAATGTCTCTTACAAAAGAGTAACTTCTTCTTTCCATAGCTTCTCCTTTGTTTGCAGCTTCTTAAATATAATCCGCCTAAAATAATTATTATGCCAAAGAGACATATTTTGGGGTGGCCAATTTTGCTTTACTAAAGTCTTGACAAGAATTCTTCTTCATTCCATTTCAAAAATTTAGTATTACACTGTGTAGATGTAACATAGTTATTCAATTGGTTCTTCAATGATAGACATTTAGATTGTTTCTACCTTATTATAGTATAAACAGTGATATAAAGAATACTCTTGTGCATAAAATTTCTTGCATTTTTTCCAAATGTACATCTGGGTTAGATTCCTGAAAGTGATATTTGATTTATCATAGGCTACATGCATATGCAGTTTTGCTAGATATTGTCAAATATCCCCCACAATCATTATACCATCTTGCTTTATCATCAGCAGTCCATGGAAGTGTGTATTTTTCCTTTGTCTTGCTAAGAGAGTTGTGTTGTCAAACTTTTGGACTCTTCTAACCTGATAGGTGAGAAATAGTATAACAGTGCAGTTTTGATTTGTGCTTGTTTTATTGAAAGTGAGGTTGAACATCTTTTCATATAGCTAAGAACAGAAGGGTGAATGAACCATGAGAGACTATGGACTCTGGGAAACAAAGTGAGGGCTTCAGAGGGGAGGGGGTGGGGGATTGGGATAGGCTGGTGATGGGTATTAAGGAGGCATGTATTGCATGGTGCACTGGGTGTTATACGCAAGTAATGAATCATGGAACTTTACATCAAAAACTAGGGATATACTGTATGGTGACTAACATAATACAATTTAAAAAAAAAAGAATGGGTGGTTCCTTGTATGTATGGGTTGTCTTCTCATGATTCTAGCCCATCTTTCTACAAGGTTGTAAATATTTTCATCTTTGCTCTATGAAGCTCTACTTTTAAATTGCTTCGCTACCTGGCTTAACAATTTTATGTTAAAAATAGCAACAGTTTTTCTGTAATATAATGGTAAAGATTCTCTCCTTGACCAAACTCTATGATTCCCCTGAACTTTTC
>NW_023179939.1:0-563 GCF_002007445.2 Ailuropoda melanoleuca
CAACAGTTCCTTGGAGATTCGGGGCCTTTTCTGGTTCCATACAAATTTAAGGACTATTTGTTCCAGTTTTTGAAAAATGTCCTCGGTAATTTGATCGGGATAGCATTGAAAGTGTAGATTGCTCTGGGTAGCATGGACGTTTTAACTATGTTAATTCTTCCAGTCCATGAGCATGGAATATTTTTCCATCTTTTTATGTCTTCCTCAGTGTCTTTCAAGAGTGATCTATAGTTTCTAGNGTGATCTATAGTTTCTAGCATATAGGTCCTTTACGTCTCTGGTTAAGTTAATTCCAAGGTAACGTATGGTTTTTGGTGCTATTGTAAATGGGATGGATTCCCTAATTTCTCTTTCTTCAGTCTCGTTATTCGTGTATAGAAATGCAACTGATTTCTGGGCATTGATTTTGTATCCTGCCACATTACCAAATTGTTCTATAACTTCTAATAGTTTGGGAGTGGATTCCTTTGGGTTTTCCGTATAGAATATCACGTCATCTGCGAAGAGAGACATTTTGACTTCTTCTTTTCCGATTTGGATACCTTTGATCCCTTTTTGTCTTC
>NW_023179940.1:0-172 GCF_002007445.2 Ailuropoda melanoleuca
GATCAAAATACCGATGACATTTTTCAAAGAACTGGAACAAATAGCCCTTAAATTTGTATGGAACCAGAAAATGCTCCGAATTGCCAAGGAAGTGTTGAAAAGGAAAAACAAAGCTGGGGGCATCACAATGCCAGATTTCAAGCTGTACTACAAAGCTGTGATCACAAAGACA
>NW_023179940.1:393-573 GCF_002007445.2 Ailuropoda melanoleuca
CTCACACCATACACAAAGATAAACTCCAAATGGATGAAAGACCTCGATGTGAGACAGGAATCCATCAAAATCCTAGGAGAGCACAGGCAGCAACCTCTACGACATCAATCACAGCAACCTTTTTTATGACACATCTCCAAAGGCAAGAGAAACAAAAGATAAAATGAACTTGTGGGACTT
>NW_023179941.1:0-1703 GCF_002007445.2 Ailuropoda melanoleuca
GACTGTGGCGTGTGCCCTCATTGTTGGGCCACCCCAGCTCTCTAACTGTCCCTGCTGTAGGCTGGGGTGGGGTGGAAGGGCAGGAGGGCTGTCTGGAGAAGGCGGCCTCTGAGCTGAATACTGACGGATGAGCACGAGTTACCGATGGTGCTTTCACACTTTAAGGAGTGTATGAATCTCCTGGAGACCTTGTCACCAAAGGATTCTGGTTCCTCAGGTCATGGAGATGAGACCCTGCACGGCCCCCGTGTGCTGTCTATGCTGGGAACAGACATGGAGGAGCAAGGATCCTTAGATGAGGATGGGATAGGAGTGGGGGAAGTGGGAGGGGGCGGGAGCATTTCTGGCAGAAAGCACCACACAGGCAAAAACACGGGGCACAGAACTGCCTAGTCTGGGTGAGCAAGGCACGTGTGTGCAGTAGCTTTCTGGAGTNTTGTGCAGTAGATTTCTGGAGTCCAGGGCCGGATGGCTTCTCAGGGGAATTCTAGCACACAGTTCAAGATGAATTAATACCTATTCTTCTGAAGCAGTTTCCAAAATAGAAATGGAAGGACAACTTCCAAACTCATTCTATGAGGCCAGCATTACCTTTACCAAAAACCAAATAAAAACCCCGCCAAAAAGGAGAATTATAGACCAATATCCCTGATGAACACGGATGTAAAAATTCTGACCAAAATACTAGCCGATAGGATCCAACAGTCTAGTAAGAGGATTATTCACCATCACCAAGTGGGATTTATTCATGGGCTACAAACCTGGTCCAACATATGCAAATCAATCCATGTCATACACATAAATAAAGGACAAGAACCTCTCAATAGGTGCAGAAAAAGCATTTGACAAAGTACAGCATCCTTTCTTGATTAAAACTCTTCACAGTTAGGGATAGAGGGAACAGACCTTAGGATCCTAAACGCCATCTACAAAAAGTCCACAGCAAATATCATTCTCAATAGGGAAAAACTGAGAATTTTTCCCCGCTGTCAGGAACATGGCAGGGAGGCCCACTCTCACTACTGGTGTTCAACATAGTACTAGAGCTCCTAGCCTCAGCAATCAGACAACAATCAGAAATAAAAGCATCCAAATCAGCAATGAATTCAACCTCTCACTCTCCAAGGATACATGATACTCTATGTGGAAAACCCAAAAGGCTCCACCCCAAATTGCTAGAAGTCATGTAGGAATCCAGCAACGTGGCAGGATATAAAATCAATGCACAGAAATCAGTTGCATTTCTATACACTAATAATGAGATAGAAGAAAGAGAAATTAAGGGATTGATCCCATTTACAATTGCACCAAAGCCCATAAAATACCTAGGAATAAACGTAACCAAAGAGGGAAAGGATCTGTAGTCGAAAAACTACAGAACACTTGTGGAAGAAATTGAGGAAGACACAAAGTGGAAACACTTTCCATGTTGACAGGTTGAAAGAACAAATATGGCTAAAATGTCTATGATACCTACCCAGAGCATTCTACACTTTCAATGCAATCTCTGTCAGACTAAATAATCAATAAAAATATCAAGTATCAGAAATCTGCCCCCAAAATATGCAAAACCTCTATAGAATAGACCAATGGAAAACACTCAAAAGTCCAGAAAGGCAACACACCATACACGGCTATTGATTCACATCAGAGGAGGCAGAAAAAAGGAGGGTATGGAATTTAAAACCCAGGCACCTTTCTTT
>NW_023179942.1:0-566 GCF_002007445.2 Ailuropoda melanoleuca
TTTGTTTGTATCAGTTGTGACTTTCCGCTCTGTATCACTCTTGGGGCCTTTTTACCTTTATAGAACCCCCCCCTAATATCTCCTGTAGGGCTGGTTTCGTGGTTACGAAATTGGTCAATGACTGGCAATTCTGGAAGGTCTTTATTTCTCCGTCAATTCTAAATGACAGCCTTGCTGGATAAAGGATCCTTGGCTGCATGTTTTTACCTGAAAGAACTTTAAAAATGCCCCCCCAAGCCTTTCTCTCATTCCAGTTCTCTGTAGACAGGTCTGACGTAATGCTGATACCTTTGCCTTGGTACGTGAGAAATTTCTTTGCCCTGGCCACTTTCAATACTGTATCCTTGGATCTAATATTTGCGAATTGCACTATGACGTGACGTGGAGTAGGTTTGTCGTGGTTGAGCTTGGGAGGGGTCCTCTCTGCCTCTTGGACATGAATGTTTGTTTCCCTTGCTAGTATAGGGAAGTTTTCAGCTACAATATGTTCAAATTTCTCTTCTAGACCTCTGTTTTTCTCCACCCCCTCAGGGATGCTGATGATTCTGACATTGGATCGTTTCATA
>NW_023179943.1:0-1894 GCF_002007445.2 Ailuropoda melanoleuca
CAAACTTAAACTGATACAAGTATCAATAAATATCGATAAATACACGAAAGCATATTTTAGCTTCACTTGTAGTCAAATAAATGCCAATACCTTTCTAAAGTAATCAGATATCGTTTTGTTACCTTTAAAATGAGTAAAAAAGTGTTTTTTTTGTGATGATCAGTTTGGCAAAGGTGAGGCAAAATGTGTGCCTGTCTATTCATGGTGAATCCATACATCCCTCCTGGAATGCAATTGAACAATTGAACAGTACGTATGAAGAGCCCTCTGACTCAAGNCTCAAGAATTCTACATTTATTTGTCTTTATGCCAATAGTCTTTTTTTCCTTTTCTGTCCAACTTAAAGCCAAAAGACGAATATATTAACACTATATATTAAGACACTCAAAAAAAGAAAGAATTCTACATTTATCTATCTATCATATCTATTTTTTAAAGATTCATTTATTTATTTATTTGAGAGAGAGAGAGAGCACGCACATGAGTGGGGAAAGGGGCAGAGAGAGGGGGAGGGAAGCAGACTCCATGCTAANAGATTCATTTATTTATTTGAGAGAGAGAGAGCACGCACATGAGTGGGGAAAGGGGCAGAGAGAGGGGGAGGGAAGCAGACTCCATGCTAACCAGGGAGTCAGACGAAGGGCTCGTCGTGGGGCTCAATATCATGACCCTGAGTTCATGACCTGAGCCGAAATCAAGAGTCGATCGCTGAACTGACTGCGCCAACCAGGTGCCCCAAGAATTCCACTTTTAGAAATTTACTCCAAAACAAAATCAAGGAAGCAGATGTTGATTTATGTACAAAGGTGTCAATCATAGCATTCTTTAGGGGAAAATTGGAAACAAAATGTCTAAAAATAGGTGAATGATTAAATAAATTACAGTATGTCTTCATGAAAGACCATTTTGAAGCATTACTGATCATGGTTTTGAAAACAGTTAACATGGAAAATGTTAGGCTATCACATCCAGTCAAAAGAGTAGAATACAAAATTGTATGCCAGGTAGTCAATTTTGTAAGAAACAAACTAAACAGAAATAGAAAAAGATGATGGTATGTGGTAAGATTATGGGTGTTCTTTTCTAAACTTTTCTGTATTTTCTAAATTCTATACCATGGATGCGTATTATTTTTATAATCAGAAAAAACAAGCATTATATAAAAGAAAAGAAAGGCCAAGGGGTAAGGTAAACCCATGATGGTAGAAGGGCTTGCAGAAGCTATTGAGGTCCACCTTGCCTTCCCCAGAGCAGCTNCCCACCTTGCCCTTCCCAGAGCAGCTCAGAGACTTCCTTATTTTGATGCCGAGCCACGGTGGACAAGGGAAATCCAGTACTCACGAGCCTATCTTTAGCCAGTTGTAGATTCACCTTGCTCTTTCCCAGCACCACTTGGGGCTGCTTTCCTGAACGCAGTCCCTCACCACTGAACCACCTTAGCATTTCTCATTCTTCCATGTTTCACGAATGTTTCAGGTACACTGTGTTCTAATCTGCCCCTTCCTTCAGCCCCTCTGAATACGGACTCTGCTGCAGGAAGGAGGTAACGAAGTGCAGGAAGACCACTGCCCCCTCCCAGAAGAAAGGAAAAGCATCAGGCTAGTCTCACCTCCGTGGTCTGGAGGCAGGGGCACCTCACGGGATAATGTGTTCCTGCCGTTCCCCACTGGCTTGACTCTCCCCATCCAAGGCAGAAACCCCAGTAGGGAGCAGGTCATAGCAGCTCCCTATGGGAGAGGTGACAGCAGCCCACTACACTACATGGAAAGCAGTGCTCTGCTTGGGGTAGTGCTCTCTCCAAGAAATCCTGGGGATCAGAGGGGGTCCGAAGACAGGGACCAGGATGAGGAAGGACCTTTCCTAGAACAATTTGGGGCTCTGAGGGAGCTTGGCT
>NW_023179944.1:0-292 GCF_002007445.2 Ailuropoda melanoleuca
CACCATACAGTACATCCCTAGTTTTTGATGTAAAGTTCCATGATTCATTACTTGTGTATAACACCCAGTGCGCCATGCAATACATGCCTTCCTTAATACCCATCACCAGCCTATCCCATTCCCCCACCCCACTCCCCTCTGAAGCCCTCAGTTTGTTTCCCAGAGTCCATAGTCTGTCATGGTTCATTCCTCCTTCTGTTTACCTGCCCCTTTTTCTTCCCTTTCTTCTCCTACTGAGCTTCCTATTTCTTATGTTCCATAATTGAGTGAAACCATATGATAATTGTCTTTC
>NW_023179944.1:381-607 GCF_002007445.2 Ailuropoda melanoleuca
TTCTTTTTGATGGCTGAGTAATATTCCACTGTATATATGGACCACATCTTCTTAATCCAGTCATCTGTTGAAGGACATCTTGGCTCCTTCCACAATTAGCCTATTGTAGACAATGCTGCTATGAACATTGGGATGCATATGGCCCTTGTCTTCACTATGTTTGTATCTTTGGGGTAAATACCCAGTAGTGCAATGGCTGGATCATAGGGTAGCTCAATTTTTAACT
>NW_023179945.1:0-1463 GCF_002007445.2 Ailuropoda melanoleuca
GATCAGGACACCTTGCCTGGTGGACGTGATCTCCCCAAGGTTTCCAGGGGTGGCAACACCCCCCCACCTCCTGTGGGGCGGCTTCCCTGAGTTTGCTGTTGCTGGTACCTGGAACACCCTCACCCCCTGCTGTCCCGTGACAGCCTCACTCACCTGTCCTGTCCGGGGGTCCCCAAGACCACCCCCGTGTGCACCGATCTGCTAGAAGGACGCCTGCACTCGGTGTACAGCTGTCCCCACAGCCGTGGTTTATTGCAGGGAAAAGATGGCCAACAGCAGGGGAGAAGGTCACCGGGGTGTCTGGAGGAATCTCTGTCCAGGTGACCAGGGCTCTCCCCACCGGGCGGCCACCCTGCACAAGCTCCCTTCCCCAGCTCCGAGAACACGGCCATGCAGCCATATGTGGTTGGCGTTTCCACCCAGGGAAGCCCGTGTGAGACTCCGAGTGTGGGTGTTTCACGGGGGCTGATCGCGTGGGCACGGCTGGCCTCATGCCCACCACCAAGCCCGACTCCTTGGACAGCACGCTTTCCATGTCAGGCACGTGATTGGTTCGGTCCAGTTATGACAGGCCAGCTCATCCTTCAGAGAATGTTCTGGTAGCCCAGTGTCCGACTCCCACCAGGACCGAGCTGGCATGCAGGCTCCTCTCAGGCAGCAGCGCTGAGCTCACTCTGCCGGCTCCTTTCCCACGTCAGAGGCCACGCTCAGTGAACCCTCTTGCTTCCCGGGGAAAGCTGGCTCTGGACTCTGGGTGTTGGCAGCTTCCCCACCTCCTTGAATCGCACAAGAAACCAGGGGGGGCTCATACGCCTGTATGCTCCCCTCCAGACCACAGGCACCTTGAGGGCAGCGACTGGCATTTTGTCTCACTGTTTCTGGGGCCAGCATGGGGCCTGGTGCCCATCAGGGACGGAAGTGTGTTTCCGTAATTAGCCAGTGACTGGAAAACACGAATGCACGAGGGGCCGAGCGTGCAGGGGATAGAGACAGACGGCGGGGCCTGCCCAGGTGCGCTGAGCAGGTGAGCACGGCCAGACAGGAGCTCCATCCGCCCACGCTGCCTTCAGGCCCCAGGACCTGTCCCTGCGGGTGCAGGATGGACTCCATGCCCACCCCCGGGGCTCCGAGTCCCAGGGATCGGCTGGACCATTGTGTGCAATCAGCAAGGCCTGAGTGTCTGCTCCCCCTGACGGGACTATTACCGCCTTCCTGCAGACGCTGCGAGGGTCAGTGAAATAGGTGTGCCAAGCACCTGGCACAGTGCCTGCCCGGTGCTCGGAGAGCTGTGGGCATGACTGCCATGCGATCAGGCCTCGGTCTCCCCGCTCCCTTGAGGGTTTTGGGGGGCCCAGCACTCGCCACACACCCCCATGCCATCGCGGTCAGTCGGGCTTGCTGGGCAAACACCTGCTGGCTCCCGCCCCCTTCAGAAACAGCCCCGGAGACTTTGGGGTAACCAC
>NW_023179946.1:0-2032 GCF_002007445.2 Ailuropoda melanoleuca
ACATCAGAAACCAGGGATGTACTGTATGGTGACTAACATAATATAATAAAAAACATTAAAAAAAAAAAGAAAATATGACACCTTTTAAAACCTGAATGGCGAACTGGTCCAGCCTTGTCCCTTTCTTACTGTGTGGCCACAGAGTAGTTACATTACAAAGTACGTACACAGTCCTCCCTGGACATTCAGGGTCAGGGTCAGTCGCCTACAGAGGGGTGGGGAAAAGTCTGGGAAAGAAGGAGATGCTTGAGAGCTCCAGTTCTGGTCAGGCTCTCCTACTTGTCTTTTATTTATTTTAAAGATTCTTATTTATTTAATCGTCAGAGAGAGAGAGTGAGAGAGAGCACAAGAAGGGGGAGCAGCAGGCAGAGGGACAGGCAGGCTCCCTGCCGAGCAAGGAGCCCGATGTGGAGCTCGATCCTAGGACCCTGGGAGCACGACCTAAGCCAAAGGCAGACACTCAACTAGCTGAGCCACCCAAGCACCCCTCCTACTTGTCTTTTATATATTAGGTGACACTGGTGCTTCTCTATAAATGAACCTGTATCACTCCAAATTTTTTCTTCACAGTGGCTCCATGTGGCAGGTTGGGCTAAAGCTCAGAGAGGCTGAGTGACTTGCCCAAAGCCACATAGCCAGTGAGCATGATTCAGCATGATGGTGCAGGCTGGGGCATGCATCCTCTTTTGCCTTTTCTACCAGGCCATGTAGTACTGTGCTGATCACCCTGGGGGTGGCAGCCGGGTTTCGTGGAATGAGAGATAGCATAGGGAAATGGTAAAGAATGAGGCTCTGGTGCCAGATTATGGAGTTTGAGGCTTAGTGTTCCCCTTTTCAACATCATGACCTTGGGCTAATTACAGGGCCTGAGTTCTTCCACCTGTAAAATTAGGACGGTGGTACCATCTACCCAGAGCTGGCTTCGTGGGCATGCGACCAGTGCAATTGTATATAGTCTTGTCCTTAAAAAGGCCCCAGGCTTGGGGTTTGATGCTATATAATCACCATCTTGAAATTCTTAATAATTCAAATATGTTCAATTGTTCAAAATCTTAAATCTGTGTTTTGTAAGTGATGTTTGATAGGACAGTGGACCATGAACAGGGGAGGCTTGGATCCTTGGCTTACATTCAGTCCTGCCTCCCGCTGCCTCTCCTGTTCTCAACTGCCTTTAGGTACCCAGGGCCTCTTCCTCCTGGCCCCCCACACAGGGACTGCTCTACCCTCTGTGCTCAGACGTGCGCAGGTGTGGGGAGGGGTGGAGTTATGTGATGCACGCCGTAGCCTCTTGGCCTGTTCCTGGTAACAAGCGAAACCTGGCCCTTGGGTTGCCGTCCCCTAGGGTGGGCTGGGGTGGAGGGCCTGCGGGAAGGGGAGATGCCTGGCTCCACTTGCCCATGCTGTCTGGGGCATGGTGCGGCAGTCTGACCGCTGATGGTGGGGAGCCTGCAGGCAGTGGATCTTCTCTGCATACACTGAGTTGCTGGCTGGCCCCTTGTGGTGAGGGTCTGTGCACACCTAGCAAGAATCCCTGTGCCCCTGGCCGTGGAACATTTAATAGCAGATAAAAACATCATGACAGGTCATGACAGGTCAAGAAGAGAGAGAGGAGGAGAGGGAAAAAGGGAGGAGGAGAGAGAGAGAGAGAAAAAACCACCCAAGGAAGAATGAAAAAGTTTCATATTTTAGTACCTTTAACTGCATGTTTCCCCTGCTTTTAGAACAAGAGCCCCGTATCTTCCCTTTGCACTGGACCCCACAAATTCTGCAACGGGCCCTGAATCTAACCCGGGGCTTGTTGAGGGGTAGATGAATGAGCACCCGACAGTACCTAGATCAGGGCTGGTGCATATGCAGGGCTCAGTTTACTCTTGGGCATTTCCCAGCTGGAGGTGTGAGCCACGGTTAGGTTAGGTTCCCTTCCTCTGGAGAGAGAGGGCCACAGTCATGCTTCAAGGGGTGGGACATCCCTCCGCCCATCAAGCCCATAATAAAACAGAATTATCTGTCTTCTTCCTAACTCCTGGGAAGC
>NW_023179947.1:0-275 GCF_002007445.2 Ailuropoda melanoleuca
AATGGAACGAAAAGGCCCAAAACACGTCCGTCAGAAACAACACCGTTCAGGGAAACCTTTAGCACTATCATCACCCTTCATGAATAGGGACATGAGGGAAAGAGGTCGCGGAAGCCTGACGAGAGTGACCCATAGTGATCTCTGAGACCCCACACAGTCCAGGGAAATATGAACGATAATCATCTCTCGTGAGTAAGGGAGCATGAATGAAAAGCTTCAGGATTTTCGAGGACTCAGTGCCCTTCTCATTGGTAATAAAGCAGAGCGTCCAGGAA
>NW_023179947.1:645-1409 GCF_002007445.2 Ailuropoda melanoleuca
TGAATAGGGAAACATGAGGGAAAGAGTTCGCGGAAGCCAGACGAGAGTGCCCCGTAGTGGTCTCTGAGACCCCACACAGTCCAGGGAAATATCAACGATCATCATCTCTCCTGAGTAAGGGAGCATGAATGAAAAGGTTCAGGATTTTCGAGGACTCAGCGCCCTTCTCATTGGTAATAAAGCAGAGCGTCCAGGGAAACACCTCCAGCGAACAGCAGCCTTTTCACTGGGGACCCCGATTCCACATTGGGTGTAGGGGCCTGGGGAGGATCCAGCCCTTAGAACCAAGAAACAAAGTGTGAGGGGAAAGCCCTTGAAGTCACGACGGCCTTATGGAAGGTGGAACAGGAATCAAGGGGCTTTGGTACCGTGAGTGAAACACGACGAACACAGCACTGAGAAAGACAATTCGGCCAAAACCCGCTTCCAACGAAATGCTTGCTCCCTGGGGAAATCCTGTCAAAACTGCTGGTGGCAATGGAACGAAAAGGCCCAAAACACGTCCGTCAGAAACAACACCGTAGAGGGACCGTCTTAGCACTATCATCACCCTTCGTGAATAGGGAAACATGAGGGAAAAGGGTCGCGGAACCCTGACGAGAGTGCCAAATATTGGTCTCTGAGACCCCACACAGTCCAGGGAAATATCAACGATCAACATCTCTCGTGAGTAAGGGAGAATGAATGAAAAGTGTCAGGATTTTCGAGGACTCAGTGCCCTTCTCATTGGTAATAAAGCAGAGAGTCCAGGAAAACTCCTCCAG
>NW_023179948.1:0-3618 GCF_002007445.2 Ailuropoda melanoleuca
AAAAAAAAAATCACATTTTTGTAACAAAATTTGCCACCAATTTTGTCAGTACATATGTGATATCACATTAGTGATAATTTGCAATTAATAATGCTACAGCTAGTAGAATAAACACGGACAATAATTTGTTTTAAAAGTATGAGAATAATTTATTCTGATGAAACAATTATAATACAAAAAATTTACCAAATTAAAAAGGAAACAGTATTTTTTCTTAATCAAAGTGAATGTTTCATGATCATCTTGTATGATTTTATGTATACATTATTAATAATGTGGATTTAATTTTCAATGTCACATATGTGGTAGATTGGTTCACTACACATGTATTCCATCATCTTTCTAGGATATTCCTGCATATCAGAGGTTGTGAAAATGAAAACTATGTTTCCTCAAAAATCTTGCAAAAGAGATCTATACTTGTTTTGCAGTCTGATCCCCCAGTGTGTAAGACTGCCGTTTTCCTCATCTAGTAGATGTCAGTAGTTCTGAAAGCTACAGATTTATTCTGGGAGTTCAGCTAAATGGTTGTAATTTGGAGCCAATAAACGTGACAGCAGCTTCCTCACTGTCCAGCTTTCTGAGTATGTCATTTTCTGGCTAGCCCAATTCCCAGGATTGTTCTGGGAATTCTTCCTGGAAATTCAGCCTATAACCTCCTCCTATGATTCTTCCAATAATTTTATAAACATTGTTTTTCCTTAAAATAGCTACAATGTTTTCTATCATCTGCCAGTGAACACACTAATAACAGTTAATAGCATTAACAGAATAACAGATTAATAACAGTAATATTTCAGTGGAATTTGAAAACTTCTATATCATTGTATTTGCAACACTACTTTGGATGTTATGCAAATTCAAACTTCTACCTAAATGAATCCTCCTCCATATAGAATAGAAGATGGCAACAATAAAGTGAGTTTTCTTCCATTTATGCAAACCTATTAATTTTTGCTGATTTAATGTAGGTAATAAATGTTATAAACATGTATCTCTTTGAAATGTACTGTTGCAAATTGAACCAAATAAGGGAATAACTAGAATTTTATTTACCATCACATTCTTCCCTTCTGAGTCAATTGAACAGAGCCAATAGCTCTCTCCAACAGAATTACTTTAAATGTTTTAGCATATGTCAGTCAATCTTCCCCCGCCATCAGCTGATAGCATCAGTTTGAAAATCATAAGATGAAACTGTTTTTGTATCTATCATCTTGTAGGTTTTACCTCCCGAGTGATATTAAAGTATTTCCAAGCATTATATTAGTTTGGACTGATTATCACTATGTCAACATAGTGGCATAATCATAACAACAATAACTTTTTTATCTCAAAAAAATTCAAGGGAAATCCAATACAAGGAGCTTAACCAAACTTATGGTCAGCATTTCCCTCAATAATGTTGTACCTCGACTTACCAGCAAAGTCTTAGGCAATGAAGTCTTGTTGGATAGGGGTTGGGATTTAGTACACAGCATTGTGTAACCACTTTTGTGTGATTTTACAGTTGGAAGGGAATTGAAAGCTCTCACCATTCAGTTCTTACATCTCAAATTTTAATGTGGTAGACTGTTTGCTGACCACCATCTACTGGGTTAGGTATGAGCCCCAAGGTTAAGGAGCTCCCTGTTGCCAGAAGAAAGAAGAGCTTCCCTGACCCCCAAACTCTCAGTCCAGAGTTCCCGTGGTTATTCTGTACACAAGCACATGTTCAATAAAGTCATGTATTCTGTTTACAAAATGCATTCTAACAAATCTTTCCTCACAGTAAAAAAGACAAAAAAAATTATAAAAGCTGTGCAAACTTGCCCACAAAACTTGCTCAAAGATATGCAATATATCCTAGCTATTTCTCACAAATTATAAGACCAAACTGGGCTCATTTCAAACCTTGTTCCAATATTAATAAAGTGGGATTCTATATAGCAAGAGAGAGCTTAAAACAGAAGTTTATTATCTAAAAACATCATTTAAAACTAGAAGAAATTATTGTAGTTCATATTTGAAAAAAATGAGGAAGAGCATTAATTTTAATATAATTTATTTTTCATCTAGTTCACGTAGGGGATAATTTAGTTTAAAAAGATCAAATGAATTGATTAAAATATGTTTCCAAATTCTCAACAGGAGGGTATGGGTAATGAAAAGAAACTTGGCTTTCATCTTGATGATGTACCACGCTTTAACATTTTAATGAATAGAGCAATTTATGTGGAGTCAAAGACTTGGCATTTGATATTAAGGTCATCCTTTCTAGAAGGATGTTAAAGTTTGAAGTATCCTTGTGTGTTTTTAAATTTCTCGTTTACTATCAATTATATAGTATTATAATTGATGAGAATAGATGAGAATGCCCCACAAAAAAATCAGGTTTCCTCTAGTTTATTTTTTTATTTTTAATAATTAAAAGTGTCTGTCCACTGGTACTAAAAATACAGTCCCCTTTAAACAAAATGACAGGTAATCTTTCCTTTTCATTCTTTAACAAATACAAAGTAAAATTGATTTTTCAGAGACATCATTTCAAAGTTAGTTGCTGAGAAGCTGAGAGACTCCAATGAGGAGTTAGCTTAGTCTGAGGGCAATTCCTAGACATGGTTAATATAAAGGGATCAATCAGGTCTCAAGCATTTTCTTGGTTGAGAGGACACGTATCTGTAGGAAGAAATGGGGTTCCCCTCCGTGCACACTAACCACATTCCTGTGTGCTCACACTGTGCAACAAGATCATTAGACGACAAACATTGTAGTACAAGTTTTGTAACCGACTCTACATACATTGCAGATGTATTGGCAAAAACCCAGAGTTATCAACCTGGATACATGAATTCTAGAATGTCCAAGATCTTCTGTTTATTTTGCTAATTAGTGCCAGAGAATTAGATATGTTCTTCTCTTATTGAAAAATATACAATAAAATGATGAGAATCAAAATAGAAAATGAGTCCAATATTTATAATTATGTATGTTTTAAATCTGAAAAACACTGATATTAAAAGCATGACCAAAAGCATATTACGGCTGTGGGTTTGGTCTTCTACAGGAGAACATTCCATTTGCATATTAACAACTCAGTGATTCACATTCAATCTAATTCTCTTTGAGTTTGAAAAAACTAATTCTGTGACTTACTGAGCATAAAATGAAATTATGTTGTTTTTTTGTTTGTTTGCTTGATGGACGTCCTTCTTTGACATTTCATATTTCATCCCCTGGTAATTCTCAATAATGATGCATATTAGAATTGACTGTGGGTCTTTTAAAAGTGATGATACTAGGATCCTGTTTCGAAGGATTCTGATTTAATTGGCCTTTGGGGGACTTGATATTATATTTCAAAAGTTATCCTACATTAACCTATATGTAGAGGAGTTTCCTTACATGAAGTAAGATGCAGCTATTAGCCCCCCTGAAAATAGCCTACCTCCAATTTTCCTGACTTCTAGGTTCCAAATGAGATCTATGTCTTTGATGGAACAGCAGATACCTGTTAAACAGGATGTCACAGAATCCTTTCGTGGGAATTTAGGGGAAAGATAAAAGTCTGGAGAAGAAATAGAGGGAAACAGTCTTCTTATTTTTTTTTTAAAGATTTTATTTTATTTTATTTTATTT
>NW_023179949.1:0-1117 GCF_002007445.2 Ailuropoda melanoleuca
CTGATTAGATCTCATTTCTGCCCTTAGAGATTCTATATTGTCATTAATATTTTTCTCAAGCCCAGATATCGCCTTCATAATTGTTACTTTGAAGTCTATTTCTGACATCTTGGTTATATCCATTTCCATTAGTTCTGTGGCAGAGGCCACAGTCTCTGCTTCTTTTCTTTGTTGGGGGTTCCTCCTCTTAGTCTTTCTTTGGAGGGGTGGTTGAGGGAATGTACAGATTTCAAAGTAGTAACCACAACTCAAGCAAGATGCACCTGTTTTATAGGGATGTTAGAGTTGTCAGCCTCTTTTTCTTCCAGCTTGTCTCCTGGGTTGTGTGCCACACAGCAGCTCTCCCAGCTGTTGCTCCCAGGGCCAGGCACATCTCTGCCCTTTGGGCTTCTAAAACTGCAAGCCGCCCCCGGTTCGCACACACGAACCTGTAGCTCCCAGTTTCAATCCAGGGGGCTCCCCTAAAGTCCTTTCCCTGCCGCTACTGGTCTGCGAGTCTGTGCCTGGTCCTCAGTGCGGGAGACTTTTGCCTTCCTGGTGAAAGTTCATGGAGGCTCCCTCCCCCATCTGTTTATCTTCTGATATCTGCCCACAGAATCACAGCTCCCCACTTCATACCTCGAGACCAACCGCCGGAGATATGCTGTTTGTAGAGATTAGATATATCTTCTTACATCTCAGGCTGATTTCGTGGGTGTTCAGAATGGTCTGGTAGATATCCAGCTTGATTCAGGGGATGGGTTGAAATAGGGTCCCCTACTCCTCTACCATCTTTCATAGCTCTGTCCAAGAAACAGATTCTTAAGTCTAGAGAACAAAGTGATGGTTACCAGAGGGGAGGTGGTTGGGAGGATGGGTGAAATATATGATGGGGATTAAGGAGGACACTTGTCCTGATGAGCACGGGATGACGTATGGAAGTGTTGAATCAGTGTATTGTACATCTGAAACTAATGTGACGTTGTATGTTAACTATACTGAAATTAAAACAAAAAAATAGTTGGAAAACTGAGTCTTAGGTATATGGAAACTCTACTGTCTTTCATATTTCATTTTTTTGGTAGATCTAAACCTATTATAAAATGAAAAGTTTATTAGTAATCATTGTTTATTTTTT
>NW_023179950.1:0-1078 GCF_002007445.2 Ailuropoda melanoleuca
CTGTGGCTCCTGATAGGCTCATAGGTGTCACTCTGTCCTGTAGCTACATCCTGTCCTGCCAGCTGGAACCCTGCTCCTAGTCAGCCAGTAGAACTGTCAAGGCCAGGAAGAGCCAGCCACCATCAAGCTCAGGGGCAAGTGAGTGTCCAGCCTGGCAGTGCAACCTCTTCCTCAGCTGTGGGGACACAACTGGGATGCTTGGGGGTTCCAGGACCCCTGCTCTGAAGGGAAGGAGACCATTGGGAGGCTCTTCCTGTGGTCCCCTGAAGGCCAGGGGAGGAGGCAATGATCTCACCCATCTCCCTGACTCTTCCAAGGCCTATATATACCTATTTGGAGGGGCGATATTTAGTAAATGCTAGATTTAAATATCATTATATTAAAGACGTGTTGCTTTTACAGCCTGAGAGTTGATTCTTTCACTTCCTATGCTAATTTAAATGATGAACAGATGTTCACATTCCTTCTTGAATAAAGAAATCTTTTTTTAATAATATTCATTTATTATGTTAGTCACCATACAGCACATCCCTAGTTTTTGATGTAAAGTTCCATGTTTCATTACTTGCGTATAACACCCAGTGCACCATGCAATACGTGCCCTCCTTAATACCCATCACCAGCCTATCCCATNAGGGTTCCAGGACCCCTGCTCTGAGGGGAAGGAGACCACTGGGAGGCTCTTCCTGTGGTCACCTGAAAGCCAGGGGAAGAGGCAATGATCACACCCATCTCCCTGACTTCTCCAAGGCTTCTATATACCTATTTGGAGGGGCGTTATTTAGTAAATGCTAGATTTAAATATCATTATATTAAAGACCTGTTGCTTTTACAGCCTGAGAGTTATTTCATTCTTTCATTTCCTATGCTAATTTAACTGATAAACAGATGTTCACATTCCTTCTTGAATAAAGAAATCTTTTTTTAATAATATTTATTTATTATATTATATTAGTCACCATACAGCACATCCCTAGTTTTTGATGTAAAGTTCCATGTTCCATTAGTTACGTATAACACCCAGTGCACCATGCAATACATGCCCTCCTTAATACCCATCACCAGCCTATCCCATTCC
>NW_023179951.1:0-2102 GCF_002007445.2 Ailuropoda melanoleuca
ATGCAGGAAGATACATCTGGATCTCTACAAATGAACATCTCCAGCGCTGAGTATTGAGGTACGAAGTGGGGCGCCGTGAAACCATGCACAGATATTGGAAGATAAACAGAAGGGGGAGGGAGCCACTGCGTTGGGGTGCCGGGAAGCGGTAGCCACCTGCACGGGAGAGCGGGTGGACCACGGACCCGCACCCTTGAGAGAGCAGACTGAGACCGTGAGCCGGGAGCGCGCGCCACCAGACATCTCACGGAACTCCAGAATCCCGGTGTGCTCACTGGAACCAGACTGAGACCGGGAGCTCTGGGAGCATGCAGGGGCGGCTGGCGGCGTTAGAAACACGAAGGATAGAGATGCGCCGGCCCCGGAAGTGAGGGCTGGGACGCCAGGTGTGGGGCGCATATCCCGGGACACTGCAGGGTTGAGCAGCACCAACAGTAACAGAGTTAAAGTGGCCAGGACATCAGTGGAGAAGGGGCCACGATCCCTCTGTTCTGAGACAGAGGCTGAGATTCAGCCACTGCTGCTCTGACTCTCAGAAGAGGCACAGCAAACCACCAGGGAAAGCCGCCAGAGAACAAAAGCCTGGAAATACCGGCTCACAGTGTGCCCATCCCCCATCCCCCCTCGCAAACAGGGCTGCCTGAGTATCGGCGCGGCAGGCACCTACCCCAGAAGGCAGGCTGAAAAATCAAGAAGCCCACATCCCTAAGATCCTTATAAAACAAAGGAGCACGGCCTGGGTCCCGGTCAATAATTTGGGCTCTGGACAACCCCACAACCTCTCCTCATCAGAATGACGAGGAGAAGTCCCCCCCAGAAAAGAAAAGACAATGAGTCTGTGGCCTCTGCCACGGAACTAATGGATATGGATGTAACCAAATTATCAGAAATGGAATTCAGAGTAACTATGGTCAAGATGATGTGTACACTTGAAAAAAGTATTAACAAAAATATTAATGAGAATATTGAATCTCTAAAGGCAGAAATGAGAGTGAATCTAGCAGAAATTAAAAATTCTATGAGCCAAATGCAGTCAAAACTAGAGGCTCTGACAGCCAGGGTCACCGAGGCAGAGGAACGTATTAGCGAATTGGAGGATGGGTTAGTAGAAGAAAAAAGAAAAATAGAAGATGGACTTAAAAAAATCCATGCCCACAAATGTAGGTTACAGGAGATTACTGACTCAATGAAACGATCCATGTCAGAATCATCGGCATCCCCGAGGGGGTGGAGAAAAACAGAGGTCTAGAAGAGATACTTGAAAAATTGTAGCTGAAAACTTCCCTAATCTAGCGAGGGAAACAAACATTCATGTCCAAGAGGCAGAGAGGACCCCTCCCAAGCTCAACCATGACAAACCTACGGCACGTCAAGTCATAGTGCAATTCACAAATATTAGATCCAAGGATACAGTATTGAAAGCGGCCAGAGCAAAGGAATTTCTCACGTACCAATGCAAAGGTATCAGAATTACGTCAGACCTGTCTAGAAAGACCTAGAATGAGAGAAAGGGTTGGGGGGGGCATTTTTAAAGTTCTTTCAGAGAAAAACATGCAGCCAAGGATCCTTTATCCAGCAAGGCTGTCATTCAGAATGGATGGAGAAATAAAGACCTTCCAGAATTGCCAGTCATTAACCAATTTCGTAACCACGAAACCAGCCCTACAGGAGATATTAAGGGGGGTTCTATAAAGGTAAAAAGGCCCCAAGAGTGATACAGAACAGAAAGTCACAACCGATACAAACGAAGACTTTACTGGCAACATGGCATCATTAAAATCATATCTCTCAGTATTCAGTCTCAATGTGAATGGCTTAAATGCTCCCATAAAACGCCACCGGGTTGCAGATTGGGTAAAAAGAAATGACCCATCCATTTGCTGTCTACAAGAGACTTATTTTGAACCCAAAGATACATTCATACTGAAAGTAAAGGGATGGAGTACCATCTTTCACGCAAAAGGACCTCAAAAGAAAGCTGGGGTAGCAATTCTCATATCAGACAGATTGGATTTTAAACTAAAGACTATAGTTAGAGACACAGAAGGGCACTATATTATTCTTAAAGGATGTATCCAACAAGTGGATATGACAATTATAAA
>NW_023179951.1:2248-2434 GCF_002007445.2 Ailuropoda melanoleuca
TGCAAAAACTAAGCAAAGAATCAAAGGCTTTGAATGCCATATTCGACAAGTTGGACCTCATAGATATACATAGAACACTACACCCCAGAACCAAAGAATACTCATTCTATTCTAATGCCCATGGAACATTCTCAAGAATAGATCATGTCCTGGGACACAAAACAGGTCTCAACCGATACCAAAAGA
>NW_023179951.1:2774-2864 GCF_002007445.2 Ailuropoda melanoleuca
CAACGCATGAGGAAGCAGTTGACCAAAATTAGAGCAGAAATCAATGAAATAGAAACCAGGAGTACAGTAGAGCAGATCAACAGAGCTAGA
>NW_023179952.1:0-348 GCF_002007445.2 Ailuropoda melanoleuca
CTGTTCCAGCTTCTTGAGGTGAGAATATAAAAACTGCATTTTAGATTTTTCTATTCTTTTGAGTGAGGGTTTGGTGGCTATCTATTTCCCCCTTAGGACTGCGTTTGCAGTATCCCATAGGTTTCGGACCATGGTGTTTTCATTCTTGTTGGTCTCAATAAACTGTTTAAATTGATTTTTGATCTCCTGTTTTATCGAATCATTCCTGAGCAGGATGGTTCTTAGTCTCCAAGTGTTTGAGTTTCTTCCAAATTTTTCTTTGTGGTTGAGTTCCAATTTCAAAGCATTGTGGTCTGAGAATATGCAGGGAATAATTTCAGTCTTTTGGTATCAGTTGAGACCTGTTTT
>NW_023179952.1:576-846 GCF_002007445.2 Ailuropoda melanoleuca
TTATCTATATGTCTCTTTATTCTGGGTAAGAGTTGTCTTGTGTATCTTGCTGCTCCCCTGTTGGGGGCATGTATATTTATAATTGTCATATCCACTTGTTGGATATATCCTTTAAGAATAATATAGTGCCCTTCTGAGCTACCCTATGACCCAGCCATTGCACTACTGAGTGTTTACTCAAAGATACAGATGTAGTGAAGAGAAGGGCCATATGCACCCCAATGTTCATAGCAGCATTGTCCACAATAGCTAAATCGTGGAAGAAGCCAA
>NW_023179952.1:1187-1684 GCF_002007445.2 Ailuropoda melanoleuca
ATGGGTAGTAAGGAGGGCACGTATTGCATGGTGCACTGGGTGTTATACGCAACTAATGAAGCATCGAACTCTGCATCGGAATCCGGGGCTGTACTGTATGGTGACTAACATAATATAATAAAAAAATCATTAAAAAAAATAATAGTAATATAGTGCTCTTCTGTGTCTCTAACTATAATCTTTAGTTTAAAATCCAAGCTGTCTGATATGAGAATTGCTACCCCAGCTTTCTTTTGAGGTTCATTGGCATGAAAGATGGTATTCCATCCCTTTACTTTCAGTCTGAATGTATCTTTAGGTTCAAAATGAGTCTTTGGTAGACAGCAAATGGATGGGTCATGTCTTTTTATCCAATCTGCAACCCTGTGGCATTTTATGGGAGCATTTAGGCCATTTACATTGAGACGGAATATTGAGAGATATGAGTTTCATGATGCCATGTTGCCAGTAATGTCTTTGTTTCTATCGATTGTGACTTTCTGTTCTGTATCACTCTT
>NW_023179953.1:0-245 GCF_002007445.2 Ailuropoda melanoleuca
AACTGTGTGGTGTCTCAGAGACCGCTAGTGGGCACGCTCGTCAGGCTTCCGCGACCACTTACCCTCATGGATCCCCAGTCATGAAGGCTGATGATAGTGCTAAGACAGGCTCTGCATGGTGTTGTTTCAGATGGACTTGCCTTTGGCCTTTTCGTTTCATTGCCACGGCAGGTGTGATAGGATACGTCCCAGGACCATACAAGCAGTGTGGAATCTGGGTCCCCAGGGAAAAGGCTGATGTTCGC
>NW_023179953.1:266-411 GCF_002007445.2 Ailuropoda melanoleuca
AAGAAGGGCGCTGAGTCCTCGAAAATCTTGAACTATTTCACTCAAGCTCCCTTACTCATGAGAGATCATGTTCGTTGATATTTCCCTGAACTGTGTGGTGTCTCAGAGACTGCTAGTGGGCACGCTCGTCAGGCTTCCGCGACCA
>NW_023179953.1:563-771 GCF_002007445.2 Ailuropoda melanoleuca
ACAGGTGTGATAGGATACGTCCAAGGTCCATACAAGCAATGTGGAATCAGGGTCCCCAGGGAAAAGCTGATGTTCGCTGGAGGTGTTTTCCTGGACGCTCTGCTTGATTACCAACAAGAAGGGCTCTGAGTCCTCGAAAATCCTGAACCTTTTCACTCATGATCTCTTACTCATGAGAGATCATGTTCGTTGATATTTCCCTGAACTG
>NW_023179954.1:0-844 GCF_002007445.2 Ailuropoda melanoleuca
AAGGATCTATACTCTAGAAACTACAAATCACTCTTGAAAGACATTGAAAAAGACACAAAAAAGATGGAAAAATATTCCATGCTCATGGATTGGAAGAATAAACATAGTTAAAAAGTCTATGTTACCCAGAGCAATCTACACTTCAATGCCATCCTGATCAAAATACCAATGACATTTTTCAAAGAACTGGAACAAACAGTCCTTCAATTTGTGTGGAACCAGAAAAGACCCTGAATCACCAAGGAATTGTTGAAAAGGAAAAACAAAGCTTGGGGCATCACGTTGCCAGATTTCAAGCTATACTACAAAGCTGTGATCACAAAGACAGCATGGTACTGGCACAAAAACAGACACATAGACCAATGGAACAGAATAGAGAACCCANGCTGAATAGAGAACCCAGAAATGGACCCTCAGCTCTTTGGTCAACTAATCTTTTAAAAAGCAGAAAAAAACATCCAGTGGAAAAAAGACAGTCTCTTCAACAAATGGTGCTGGGAAAATTGGACAGCTACACGCAAGAGAATGAAACTTGACCACTCTCCCACACCATACACAAAGATAAACTCCAAATGGATGAAAGACCTAGATGTGAGACAGGAATCCATCAAAATCCTACAGGAGAACATAGGCTGCAACCTCTTTGACATCGGCCACAGCAACTTTTTTCATGACACATCTCCAAAGAAAGAGAAACAAAAGAAAAAATGAACGCGTGGGACTTCATCAAGATAAAAACTTCGGCACAGCCAGGGAAACAGTCAAAAAAACTCAGAGGCAGCCCACGGAATGGGAGAATATATTTGCAAATGACACTACAGACAAAAGACTAGTATCCAAGATC
>NW_023179955.1:0-1478 GCF_002007445.2 Ailuropoda melanoleuca
GATATTTCCCTGAACTGTGTGGTGTCTCAGAGACCACTAGTGGGCACGCTCGTCAGGCTTCTGCGACCACTCTCCCTCATGGATCCCTAGTCACGAAGGCTGATGATGGTGCTAACACTGGCTCTGCACGGTGTTGTTTCTGACGGACTCGCCATTGGTCTTTTCATTCCATTGCCACCACAGGTGTGATAGGATATGTCCAAGGCACATACAAGCAGTGTGGAATCAGGGTCCCCGGGGAAAAGGGTGATGTTCGCTGGAGGTGTTTTCCTGGACGCTCTGCTTGATTACCAANCAAAAGAAGGGTGCTGAGTCCTAGATAATCCTGAACTTTTTCACTCATGATCCCTTACTCATGAGAGATCATGTTCGTTGATAATTCCCTGAATTGTGGTGTCTCAGAGACCACTAGTGGGCACGCTCGTCAGGCTTCCGCGACCACTTTCCCTCATGGATCCCTATTCACGAAGGCTGATGATAGTGCTAAGACTTGCTCTGCACGGTGTTGTTTCTGACGGACTCGACTTTGGCCTTTTCGTTCCATTGCCACGGCAGGTGAGATAGGATACGTCCCAGGCCCACACAAGCAGTGTAGAATCAGGGTCCCCAGGGCAAAGGCTGATGTTCGCTGAAGGTGTTTTCCTGGACGCTCTGCTTGATTGCCAAGAAGAAGGGCGCTGAGTCCTCGAAAATCCTGAACTTTTTCATTCATGCTCCCTTACTCANCCCAGTGAAAAGGCTGCTGTTCGCTGGAGGTGTTTCCCTGGACGCTCTGCTTTATTACCAATGAGAAGGGCGCTGAGTCCTCGAAAATCCTGAACCTTTTCATTCATGCTCCCTTACTCACGAGAGATGATGATCGTTGATATTTCCCTGGACAGTGTGGTGTCTCGTAGACCACTAGTGGGCACGCTCGTCAGGCTTCCGCGACCACATTCCCTCATGGATCCCTAGTCATGAAGGCTGATGATAGTGCTAAGACTGTCTCTGCACGGTGTTGTTTCTGATGGACTCGCCTTTGGCCTTTTCGTTCCATTGCCACGGCAGGTGTGATAGGATACTTCCCAGGCCCATACAAGCAAAAAAAAAAAAAAAAAAAAAAAAAAAAANATGCTGATGTTCGCTGGAGGTGTTTTCCTGGACGCTCTGCTTGATTACCAAGAAGAAGGGAACTGAGTCCTCGAAAATCCTGACCCTTTTCATTCATGCTCCCTTACTCACGAGAGATGATGATCGTTGATATTTCCCTGGACTGTGTGGTGTCTCAGAGACCACTATGGGGCACTCTCGTCAGGCTTCCGCGACCACTTTCCCTCATGTTTCCCTATTCACGNCCAGTCACGAAGGCTAATGATAGTGCTAAGACTGGCTCTGCACGGAGCTGTTTCTGACGGACTCGCCTTTGGTCTTTTCGTTCCATTGCCACGGCAGGTGTGATAGGATACGTCCCAGGCCCATACAAGCAGTGTGGAATCAGG
>NW_023179956.1:0-939 GCF_002007445.2 Ailuropoda melanoleuca
AAGATGCATTCAGACTTAGAGTAAGGGGATGGAGTACCATCTTCCATGCAAATGGACCTCAAAAGAAAGCTTCAGTAGCAATTCTCATATCGGATAGACAGGATTTTAAACTAGAGGCCATAGAGAGAGATACAGAAGGGCACTATATTATTCTTAAAGGAAGTATTCAACAAGTGGATATGACAATTATTAATATATATGCCCCCAACAGGGGAGCAGCAAGATACACAAGCCAACTCCTAACCAAAATNCACAAGCCAACTCTTAACCAAAATAAAGAGACATATAGATAAGAACACAGTAATAGTAGGGGACCTCAACACCCCACTATCAGAAATAGACAGAACACCCTGGCAAAAACTAAGCAAAGAATCAAAGGCTTTGAATGCCATACTCGACGCGTTGGACCTCATAGATGTATATAGAACACTACACCCCAGAACCAAAGAATACTCATTCTGTTCAAATGCCCATGGAACATTCTCAAGAATAGATCATGCTCTGGGACACAAAACAGGTCTCAGCCAATACCAAAAGATTGAAATTATCCCCTGCATATTCTCAGACCACAACGCTCTGAAATTGGAACTCAACCACAAGGAAAAACCTGGAAGAAACTCAAACACTTGGAGGCTAAGAACCATCCTGCTCAAGAATGACTCGATAAACCAGGAAATCAAAAAACAAATTAAACAATTTATGGAGACCAACGAGAATGAATACACAACGGTCCAAAACCTATGGGATACTGCAAAGGCAGTCCTAAGGGGGAAATACATAGCCATNGGGCCATGCAAGCTTCACTCAAAGAATAGAAAAATCTAATATGCAGTTTCTATATTCTCACCTCAAGAAGCTGGAACAGCAACAGAGGGACAGGCCTAACCCACTGACAAGGAAGGAGTTGACCAAGATTAGAGCAGAAATCAATGAATTAGA
>NW_023179956.1:1044-1287 GCF_002007445.2 Ailuropoda melanoleuca
TAGACCACTGGCAAAACTTGTCCAAAAACAAAGAGAAAGGACTGAGATTATTAAAATTATGACTGAAAAGGGAGAGGTCACGACCAACACCATTGAAATTGGGAGGATTATTAGAAACATTTATCAACATCTATATGCCAAAAAACTAAGCAATCTGGAAGAGATGGAGGCTTTCCTGGAAACCTATAATCTACCAAGACTGAAACAGGAAGAAATAGATTTCTTAAATAGGCCAATTAACTA
>NW_023179957.1:0-595 GCF_002007445.2 Ailuropoda melanoleuca
CATAGCCATCCAAGCCTCACTCAAAAGAATAGAAAAATCTAAAATGCAGTTTTTATATCCTCACCTCAAGAGGTTGGAACAGCAACAGGGGGACAGGCCTAACCCACTCACGAGGAAGCAGTTGACCAAGATTAGAGCAGAAATCAATGAATTAGAAACCAGAAGTAGAGTAGAGCAAATCAACAGGACTAGAAGCTGGTTCTTTGAGAGAACTAATAAAATTGACAGACCACTGGCAAGACTTATCCAAAAGAATAGAGAAAGGACCCAAATTAATAAAATTATGAATGAAAAAGGAGAGGTCACAACAAACACCAATGAAATTGGAAGGATTATTAGAAACTTTTATCAACAGCTATATGCCAAAAAACTAAGCAATCTGGAAGAGATGGAGGCCTTCCTGGAAACCTATAAACTACCAAGACTGAAACAGGAAGAAATAGATTTCTTAAATAGGCCAATTAACTATNTGATTTTTTATTATATTATGTTAGCCACCATACAGTACATCCCCGGTTTCCGAAGTAAAGTTCAATGATTGATTAGTTGCGCATAACACCCAGTGCACCATGCAATACGTGCCCTCCTTACTACC
>NW_023179958.1:0-312 GCF_002007445.2 Ailuropoda melanoleuca
TGGCTGCTTTACCATAATTGCCCCAAGCTGAAAATAACCAAGATGTCCTTTAACAGGTGAACGCATAAAAATGAATAAATAAATAAACGTAAACAAAAGTAAAAGCAAACAAACAAAAACTGTGGTACATCCATACATTGGAGCTCTCTACTCAACAATGGAATGAACTATTGATTCTGCGACAATATGGATAAACTTTAAATGCATTTTGCAAAGTAGAAGCCAAAAACTGTACACAGTCTCAAAACTACACTGCAACTTTGCTGATATCATGTTATTAAAAATGTTTTATTGAATAAAATAACACATAGA
>NW_023179958.1:351-648 GCF_002007445.2 Ailuropoda melanoleuca
ATTAATATCTACAAAACTAAGGGAAAGGTAAATTTCATCATATTTTTGTGTTGTTATTTACAATTTTTGCCCAGTTTCTTTAGAGCCCAGTTCTTTTAGAACTAATGATCCAGGATGCCTGGGTGGCTCGGTTGGTTGGGTGTCTGACTCTTGGTTTTGGTTCGGGTCATAATCTCAGGGTCATGAGATTGAGCCTGCATTGGGCTCTACTCTCGGTGCGCATTCTGCTGAGGAGTCTCTCTCTCCCTTTCTCTTTGCCCCTCACCCTGCTCGCACTTTATCTCTAAAAAAATTAAA
>NW_023179959.1:0-160 GCF_002007445.2 Ailuropoda melanoleuca
CATTGTTTTTCCTTTTCAACAGTTCCTTGGAGATTCAGGGCCTTTTCTGTTTCCATACAAATTTAAGGACTGTTTGTTCCAGTTCTTTGAAAATGTCCTCGGTATTTTGATCGGGATAGCACTGAAAGTGTAGATTGCTCTGGGTAGCATGGACATTTTA
>NW_023179959.1:250-824 GCF_002007445.2 Ailuropoda melanoleuca
AGTTTCTAGAATATAGATCCTTTACGTCTCTGGTTAAGTTAATTCCAAGGTAATGTATGGTTTTTGGTGCTATTGTAATTGGGATGGATTCCCTAATTGCTCTTTCTTCAGTCTCGTTATTCATGTATAGAAATGCAACTGACTTCTGAGCATTGATTTTGTATCCCGCCACATTACTGAATTGCTCTATAACTTCTAATAGTTTGGGAGTGGATTCTTTTGGGTTTTCCATATAGAGTATCATGTCATCTGCGAAGAGAGACACTTTGACTTCTTCATTGCCGATTTGGATACTTTTGATCCCTTTTTGTCGTCTGATTGCTGTTGCAAGGACTTCTAGTACGATGTTGAATAATAGTGGCGAGAGTGGGCATCCTTGTCGTGTTCCTGATCTTAAGGGAAAGGCTTCCAGCTTTTCCCCATTGAGAATATTTGCTGTAGGCTTTTCATAGATGTTTTTTATGAGATTGAGGAATGTACCCTCTATCCCTACACTTTGAAGTGTTTTAATCAGGAAAGAATGCTGTATTTTGTCAAATGCTTTTTCTGCATCTATTGAGAGAATCATATGATT
>NW_023179960.1:0-192 GCF_002007445.2 Ailuropoda melanoleuca
CTCGAAAATCCTGAACCTTTTCATTCATGCTCCCTTACTCCCGAGAGATGATGATCGTTGATATATCCCTGCACTGTGTGGGGTCTCAGAGACCACTATGTGGCACTCTCGTCAGGCTTCTCTGACCACTTTCCCTCATGTTTCCCTATTCACGAAGGGTGATGATAGTGCTAAGACGGTCCCTGTACGGTG
>NW_023179960.1:705-1180 GCF_002007445.2 Ailuropoda melanoleuca
TTCACGAAGGGTGAATGTTGTGCTAAGACAGTCCCTGTACGGTGTTGTTTTTGACGGACGTGTTTTGGGCCTTTTCGTTCCATTGCCGCCAGCAGTTTTGACAGGATTTCCCCAGGGAGCAAACATTTCGTTGGAAGCGGGTTTTGGCCGAATTGTCTTTCTCAGTGCTGTGTTCGTCGTGTTTCACTCACGGTACCAAAGCCCCTTGATTCCTGTTCCACCTTCCATAAGGCCGTCGTGACTTCAAGGGCTTTCCCCTCACACTTTGTTTCTTGGTTCTAAGGGCTGGATCCTCCCCAGGCCCCACACACAATGTGGAATCGGGGTCCCCAGTGAAAAGGATGCTGTCCACTGGAGGTGTTTTCCTGGACGCTCTGCTTTATTACTAATGAGAAGTGGGCTGTGTCCTCCAAAATCCTGAACCTTTTCATTCATGCTCCCTTACTCATGAGAGATGATGATCGTTGATATTTCC
>NW_023179961.1:0-183 GCF_002007445.2 Ailuropoda melanoleuca
CTCTTCATAATTAATTGGCCTGTTTAAGAAATCTATTTCTTCCTGTTTCAGTCTTGGTAGTTTATAGGTTTACAGAAAGGCCTCCATCTTTCCAGATTGCTTAGTTTTTTGGCATATAGCTGTTGATAGAAATTTCTAATAATCCTTCCAATTTCAATGGTGTTGGTCATGACCTCTCCCTTT
>NW_023179961.1:294-569 GCF_002007445.2 Ailuropoda melanoleuca
TCTCAAAGAACCAGCTTGTAGTCCTGTTGATTTGCTCTACTGTACTTCTGGTTTCTAATTCATTGTTTTCTGCTCTAATTTTGGTCAACTGATTCCTCGTGAGAGGATTTGGCCTGCCCTTTTTTTGCTGTTCCAGCTTCTTGAGGTGAGAATATAAAAACTGCATTTTCGACTTTTCTATTCTTTTGAGTGAGGCTTGGATGTTTATGTATTTTCCCCTTAGGACTGCCTTTGCAGTATCCCATAGGTTTTGGACCGTTGTGTTTTCATTCTCG
>NW_023179962.1:0-621 GCF_002007445.2 Ailuropoda melanoleuca
TGTGATGAGGAACTAAACTAGATCAATACAGTAAAGACAGAAGAGTAGAGAATTTGAGAGATATTCCTAAATTAGTGATGGCATCTGGTGGTGTTCAGAGAGGTTGATGCATCCTTCAAAATCAGGTCTAGAGGTAATTCAGGTAGACCAGAAGTCTCTGTAGCTGAGCACCTCGTTCCCTGTGGAGCAAGATTAATATTGCACTCAAAGCAGGAACGATGGAAATCTACCTCTACAGAAATGGCCAGTACTTCATGGTTTTGAGAAAGCACAAGAAAAATTATAATATTAACAACTACTCTCCTGGATGCTCACAATATCCTGGATACTACGTTAACTGCCTCATGTACATATCTCATATAATTCTTATTAATAACAGCAAAAAAGGAATGATTCCCCCCCCCATTCTACTGATAAGGAAACCTATGCACAGTTAAATAAATGACCTGCTAAAATCCCATGGCTAGCATACAGACAACTGGACTTNACAGACAACTGGACTTGAAAACCTAGATCTGTCTGACTCTAAAACAGGGGTTGTCCATGGACAAAATCTGGCCTACCACCTATTTTTGTAAATAAAGTTTTATAGGAGCACAGCCATGCCCATTCATTTACATA
>NW_023179963.1:0-775 GCF_002007445.2 Ailuropoda melanoleuca
CAGAAAACCACCAGGGAAAGCCACCAGAGAACAAAAGCCCGGAAATACCAGCTCACATTGTGCCCATCCCCCTCACAGGGGACGGGGCAACTCTACCCAAACAGGGTTTCCTGAATATCAGCATGGCAGGCCCCTCCCCCAGAAGGCAGGCTGAAAAATCAGGAAGCCGACATCCCTAAGGTCATTATAAAACAAGTGCACACTGCCTATGTCCTGGTCAGTAACTTGGGCTCTGGGCATCCCCACAACCTCTCCTCATCAGAATGACGAGAAGGAGAAATCCCCCCAGCAAAGAAAAGATAATGAGTCTGTGGCCTCTGCCACAGAACTGATGGATATGGCTATAACCGAATTGTCAGAAATGGAGTTCAGAGTAACAATGGTCGAGATGATGTGTAGGCTTGAAAAAACTATTAATGAAAATATTAACGGGAATATAGAATCTCTAAGGGCAGAAATGAGAGCAAGTGGCAGAAATTAAAAATGCTATGAATCAAATGCAGTCTAAACTAGACGCTCTGACAGCCAGGGTAAATGAGGCAGAAGAACAAATTAGTGAATTGGAGGATGGGATGGTAGAAGAGAAAGTTAAAACAGAAACTTGCCTCAAAAAAATCCAATCTCAAGAATGTAGATTACGGGAAATTACTGACTCAATGAAACGTTCNCCAATGTCCGAATCATCAGCATCCCCAAGGGGGTGAAGAAAGAGAGAGGTGTAGAAGAGATATTTGAACAAATTGTAGCTGAGAACTTCCCTAATCTGGCAAAGGAA
>NW_023179964.1:0-186 GCF_002007445.2 Ailuropoda melanoleuca
CATTTGGAGTTTATCTTTGTGTATGGTGTGAGAGAGTGGTCAAGTTTCATTCTTTTACATGTAGCTGTCCATTTTCCCCCGCACCATTCATTGAAGAGACTGTCTTTTCCACTGGATGTTTTTTCCTGCTTTATCAAAGATTAGTTGCCCAAAGAGCTGAGGGTCCATTTCTGGGTTCTCTATTCT
>NW_023179964.1:296-871 GCF_002007445.2 Ailuropoda melanoleuca
GTGATGCCCCCAGCTTTGTTTTTCCTTTTCAACAATTCCTTGGTGATTCAGGGCCTTTTCTGGTTCCACACAAATTTAAGGGCTGTTTGTTCCAGTTCTTTGACAAATGTCATTGGTATTTTGATTGGGATGGCATTGAAAGTGTAGATTGCTCTGGGTAGCATAGACATTTTAACTATGTTTATTCTTCCGATCCATGAGCATGGAATATTTTTCCATCTTTTTGTGTCTTCCTCAATACCAAGACATCTTTCTAAGCACAATAGGGACAATGCAAGGGAAGAGAAGCCACTGTGGGTCTAACTTAAAAGTTAGTAGAACCTTGAGTGAATGGCTTGAAAGTCAGAAACGAATGACTTGCCGCTGAGATCCCCATTACGCACAGTGCTGTTGCAAGGCCAAAGCCATACATGATTGGGTTACAGACACAACAGGTCTTAGGTTCGGTGGGCTTGGTCAGGATGCCACTGCATGCTTTGTTAACTGGTCCAAATTCATCAGAGAGGGGCAGGGGACAGACCTTGCATACTCTTTAAGGAATGGGATCCCATTTAGTCACCACTGGCATATTCAGC
>NW_023179965.1:0-555 GCF_002007445.2 Ailuropoda melanoleuca
GCCCACAACCCTGAGCGCCTGAGTGGCGCAGTCACTAAGCACCTGTCTTCGGATTAGGGTGTGATCACAGCGTTCCGGAAAGGAGTCCCTCATCGCGCTTCTCCACCGGGAGCCTGCTTCTTCCTCTCCCACTCCTCTGCTTGGGTTCCCTTTCTTGCTGTCTGTCTCTCTCTCTCNATAAATAAACTCTTTAAGGAAGAAGCCCACATCCCTAAGATCTCTATAAAACAAGGGCGCACGGCCTGGGTCCCAGTCAACACTTGGGCTCTGGACAACCCTGCAATCTCTCTTCATCAGAATGACGAGAAGGAGAAGTCCCCCCCAGCAAAGAAAAGATAATGAGTCTGTGGCCTCTGCCACAGAATTGGCCTCGGCCACAGAATTAATACATATGGATGTATCCCAATTATCAGAAATGGAATTCAGAGCAACAATGGTCAAGATGATGAGTAGACTTGAAAAAAGTATTAACGAAAATGTTACTGAGAATTTAGAATCCCTAAGGGCAGAAATGAGAGCGAATCTGACAGAAATTAAAAATTCTATGAGCCAAAT
>NW_023179966.1:0-1550 GCF_002007445.2 Ailuropoda melanoleuca
CAGTCAGCAATATTATGGTGGATTATTTCGAAGGGCAGACAGGAGTGGAGCAGGAGAGACACGTCTGCAGCGCTGCCCTTCCTGAGATTCCAAACATTCTTGAAGTGAAGCAGGAGAGATTAAGGCTAGGCCTCAGGAAGGACTTTCTGAAAGCCAGGGAAAGTAATAGGGACCTAAAGAAACTATGAAACCCTTTCTCATAAATGCTTGAGTTGGGGGTTGGTCCTGTGTGTGGAGAGGAAATGGCCACAAGGCTTTCTGGATTCAGGGTACGGATTGAGGGGTGGCTGCCTTTCAGTGAGGATTCAGAGGGGCAGGGGGTATCCCTCACTCAGCAGCCGTGAGGCTTTGAACCCATTTGTCCTAGCTTCTTCACCTCAGTGTTTTTCAACCTTGGCACTACTGCCATTTTGGACTAAACAATTATTTGTGGAGGGGGCTGTCTTGTGCATTGTGGGTTATCTAGCAGCATTCCTGGCCTCTATCCCCTAGACGTTGACAGCATCCTCTTCCCTAATTGGGACAACAGATAATGTCTGCAGACATTGCCAAATGCCCTGAGGGTGGGGACNACTACAAGAATCTATGCGGAATCTCTAAGGTCCTTCTTAGCACCGATACCCCAGGGTCTGGTCACATAGAGCAAATACCTTCCAATGGTACTCAGGGCAGCAGAATTATGGCAGGACTTTACTCTGGGCCACAAGGTATGTGTCACATGCACCACGGGCCACCATGAAGCCACGATGGCTCCCATGTGACCTCTTCAAAATGCTGTCTTCCACATAAGCTGACAGCATCTTCAATGACTACCTGGTTTGGAGATTTCAAATCCTAACTGGGTTGGTGAGGGAGGGGGCACTGATGTCACACCCCAGAATCCCTCCTCTCACTATAAACCAGTGTCCCAGGCCATGCTTTCTCAGGAAACCAAGGGCCCAAAGCCATAGCCAACCAAATCCCCAGCCCAAGGTATTTTTGAGGTATTATCCCCAGAAAGGCCCTTTCAGGGTGAGGTGAGCAAGGCAGGGTCTTGCAAGTGCAGGGGCAGATCCTGTCTTTATTTAAAAATTTGGATTTTTTTTTCCACAGTGGATTTTTTTGCATGAATTTTGATTTTTTTAGACATATTGCATTTCAATATTATTTTGTTCCTGAGCTATTTGGTGTCCCTCCAAAATATTGCACACTAGCAAGTGTCTCACTTGCCTCACCCTGAGGTGAGGTGCTGATAAGATTTTATAATGCAGAACAGCAGGCCTGGGGGTGAGAAGCATAGCCAAGGGAGTAACTAACACTCACTCTGAAGGCCCAGAATACCTGGTGTTGCCCAACCCCCCCCCAGCCACTGCTCAGTGTTAGCGTGCTGAAGATAAACTAGACAGAGCCACCCAGGCCCGGTCCNACAGAGCCACCCAGCCCCGGTCCTCAGTGAATGAATGGTCTAGGGCACCACACATCATTCATTCATGTATTCATAGTCATCTTCTGAGGACCGGCTCTGGGGAGACACCAGCAAGACCAATGTGGTGCCGATCCCTCGCAGGCAG
>NW_023179967.1:0-159 GCF_002007445.2 Ailuropoda melanoleuca
CCGGCGTGTCTCTGTCCTTTGTGTTTCCAACCCCGCCAGCCGCCAGTCGCCAGCCACCCCGCGCGGGCTCCTGGGGCTCCCGGTCTCCGTCTGGTGTCTCGCGGGTGCTGACTGCGAGTCCGCCTGCTCCCCCATGCAGGTGGCCCTCCAGCCGCCAGC
>NW_023179967.1:336-557 GCF_002007445.2 Ailuropoda melanoleuca
CCAGCCGCCCCGCGCGCGCTCTGGGAGCTCCTGTTCTCAGTCTGCTGTCTCGCGGGTGCCGTCCGCGAGTCCGCCTGCTCCCCCGTGCAGGTGGTCCGCCAGCCGCCAGACGCCCCGCGCGCGCTCCCAGGGCTCCCATTCTCAGTCTGCTGTCTCAAGCGTGCGGGTCCGCGGTCCGTCGCTCCCCCGTGCAGGTGGCTACTGCTTCCCAGCGCCCTGAC
>NW_023179968.1:0-4094 GCF_002007445.2 Ailuropoda melanoleuca
AGGGGTGATCGTGGAAGCAGCTGAAACGTCAGCAGCATTCCTGTTCTCAGGTTATTGAATGCAATGGCCCAGTGGTCGCAGGATCCCATGATCTCCAGGGGCAGGGCACAGGTTAGGAGCTATGGAAGACTGTAACCCTCAGTCCCCCCTTTTCGCACCTGGCGATTGCTAGCCCAAATATCCCTCTCCTCTCTTATCCCATGACTGCCTCCCTGCATGCCTATGCGTAGGGGAGAATGCAAGCCTGCTTTATGGCTTCAGGATATTTGCCATCTCTCTGTACTCCTTTCCCACACTTTGAGGCATCTGTCCTTGCTTTTCTGATAAAGAAAATAAAAGCTGTGTGCAGGATTCAGCTGCTGCTACTCTCCCTCGCAGAGGCAGCCTTGCATGGCCGCTCAGATTGGTGTCTGAGAACTTTCTTTCAGTGCACGACGAAAAAAAGGTGACTACAAAATGCTAAAAGGTTCAGTCAGCAAGAGGATAAGACAGTTGTAAATATGAATTCATCCAACATAAAAGCACCTAAATACATAAAGCAAATATTAATAGACCTAAAGGGAAAAACAGATAGCAATACAATAATAGTAGAGGACTTTAGTATCCTACTTTCATTAACCGATTATATCATCCAGACACAAAATCAGTAAGGACATATTGACCTTAACTGACATGTTAGACCAAATAGACTTAACAGATATATACAGAATATTCCATCCAAAAGCAACAAAACATACATTTTTTTTCAAACACACATGGAATATTCTTCAGGATAGATATATCAGCCATAAAACAAGTCTTAATGAATTTAAGTAGACTAAAATCCTATCAGGCATCTTTTCGAACCACAATGCTATGACGCTAGAAATCAATTATAAGAAAAGTGGGTGGGGGGGGAGAAGTGGAGATTAAATAATATGCTTTTACTAAAACAATGCAAAGAAGAAATCAAGAGAAAAAAAAACACACCTTGAGACAAATGAAAATGGAAATACAATATACCAAAACTAAAAGGATACCGAAGAAACAGTTCTAGGAGGGAAGTTCACAGCAATAAATGTCACACTGTGAAACAAACAAAATCTCAAATTACCTTAGGAACCTACAAAAAGAACAAGTTGGTTAGATGCCAAAGAATTGCAAACCTAGAAGAAATGGAGAAATTCCTGGAGACATACAACCTATCATGAATGAGTCAAAAAAATCTCAAAAGATCAATTACTAGACTAGTGAGGAGAATCAGGAACCAAAACATCTCTACGAACAAAAGTCCAGGACCAGATGGCTTCACTGTGAATTCTACCAAACATTCTAAAAGAATGAATATGAATCCTTCTCAAACTATCCCAAAAAATGAAAGAGGGAACACTTGCAAATTTATGTTAGGAGGCCAGTATTATCCTGGTACCAAAACCAGGTAAGGATGCCATAAGAAAGGAAAATTACAGGCCAATATCCCTGGGAAATAGATGTGCAAAAATCCTCAACAAAATATTAGCAAATTCAACAATACATTGAAAATACCATATATCAAGGTGCCTGATATATGATTCTCTGCTAGAGAAATTAGACAGGAAATAGAAAAGGCATGCAAATTAAGACAGATGCTCTTTGCAGATGCCATGATATTACATACAGAAAACCCTAAAGATACTACAAAAAAACTGTCAGAATAAACTCAGTAAAGCTGCAGGATACAGAATCAATATACAAAGGTCTGTTCCATTTCCCCACACTAATTACCTTTCAGAAAGAGAAAACAATTTACAATTGTAAATAAAAAACAAAATGAGGTACCCTTTTGTACCTGTTAGAATGGCTATTCTTAAAAAGACAAGAAACAACCGTGGGTAAGACTGTGGAGAAAAGGGAACCCTTGTGTACTACTGGAGGGAATGTAAATTGGTGCGGAACGATGGAAAACACTATGGAGGTTCCTCAAAAAATTTACATGGAACTATCTAATGACCCAACAATTCAACTTTGGGAATTTATCCAAACAAATAAAAAACACTAACTCAAAAAGATATATGCACCCCCAAGTTCACTGCAGCATTATTTACAATAGCCAAGATTTGGAAACAACTTAAGTATTTTCACCAACTGATGAATAAGAAAAATGTGGTGTATATATATATATATATATATATATATATACACACACACACACACACACACACACACAATGGAGTATTATTCACTCATCAAAAGAAGGAAATCTTGCCGTTGTGAATGGTGAATGGTCTCTGAGGCATTATGCTAAGTGAAATAAGTCAGACAAAGAAACACAAATACTTTATCATATCACTTGTAAGTGGAATCTTAAAAAAAAAATCAAAACATAAAAACAAGAACAAAGCTCATGCATACAGAGAACAGACTGGTGGTTGCCAGAGGAGGAGAATGGGGGCTGAGTGAATTGGGTGAAGGGGTTAAAAGGTGTAAACTTCCAGTTACTACAAGTCAGTCATGGNTTACAACAAGTCAGTCATGGGAATGGAATATACAGCATGGTGATGATAGTTAATAATACTGCATTTTATTTTATATTTCAAAGTTGCTAAGAGTAAATCTTAAAAGTTCTCACCACAAAAAATTTTGTAGCAATCTAAATTTTTGTGGTGACCTTTTCAAAATATATACAAATATTGAATCATAATGCTGTATCTGAAAATAGTATGTTACATGTCAATTACACTTCATAACTTTCTCGTTACATTTCCAAACATACTGAACTTCTCCTTGATGAGGGATGTTCTTCACACTCACCTTGAAGACTACCTCTCTCTACTGTCCTCACTCTTTTTGTTCCAACCATGAGATCAGACTGGGTTTAGAGAGTTGATAACCTACTGCTGGGGAAAATATATTAATGGAAGAGGCTCATGCAGGAGATGATAAACCTTCCCATGAATCAATGTTACTTTACTAATGACAGACGTGAAACGATTTCAAATGAGATAAAAATGCAAATACCCTCTCTACTGTGAAAGACTGGTCATTTATAAAACCCACAGTCAGCTTATATATACATTTATAAGCCCTAGTACTTTTACTGAGATAGGAAATACAGTAAGGGCAACAAAGGATTTTCATTTTCATAGAGGAAACCAGTAACCAGTGGTTCTCAAATTTTAGTGTGCATCAGACTCACACAGACTTAAAAAACAGATTACTAGGTCCCACTGCCACCATTGCAACAGATGGAAGCAGAGTGTGAGAATGTACATTTCTAACAGTGAGACAGTGATGCTGTTTGTCCAAGGATCACATTTTGACAGCAACCACACTGGATCAGAACACACTGAATCAGTGAGTGTCTTTGTGTTGTGTTCGGGTCTGACGTCACCCATCCTGCAACACAATAAGTACGTAATACGTATCTGTTCAGTAACAGGCTATAGGGATGATGGCAGCCTTACTCATTGTGCTCAGGTTCTTGGAGTTCTCCAGTATTGTGTCTCTGTGTAAGTTTCTCTAAGAGGAGTCCAGAGAAGTCCACTCCTCCAAGGTGAAGTCCACAGCCACACCACCAAAGGTCACAATCCAAATAATCCAAATAATCACACATATGCTGACTTGAACCAAGAACATTATCCATGTTCAACTGGAAAGAGGATGAGAAAAACAGCGGTAATAAAGAGTTTCAAGGTCTCTCAGACTCCAAGGTTCCGTGGTCTAGATCTTCTAATAGCTACATTCACTCACTCCAGTCACATGGCTTCAAAAGAAATTCGAACTGGTCTCACCACACCTGGACAGGGAGCTCTTGTCTCATGTCCCTCTAATGCAGCACACACCGAGCACACTGCAGACATCTGATAAATGCTCGTGAATGAGTCAATTCTCTGAGAGCAGCGCACCTTCATCTTATCATCTGTGAGACTGGACAGCAAATAGAAAAGGTCACCATCACGAGAGTCGAGTTTAGTGAGTACTTACAGAAATGCTGAGATTATTTTCAGAGTATTCCCTCACCACCAATACGAAAGGCTCTATTTTGTGGGGAAATTCAACACGGAATCAGTCTTTGAGTGACTTTATTTAAGAAGCTCTGGAGACAGGTCCACCTAGAAGGAAATGTGTCCATCTGG
>NW_023179969.1:0-1588 GCF_002007445.2 Ailuropoda melanoleuca
GACAGTCAGCAAGAAAGGGAACCCAAGCAGAGGAGTGGGAGAGGAAGAAGCAGGCTCCGGGTGGAGAAGCCTGATGAGGGACTCCTTTCTGGGGCGTTGTGATCACACCCTAATCCGAAGACAGGTGCTTGTTGACTGCACCACTCAGGCGCTCTGGTGGGCTTCTTGATTTTTCAGCCTGCTTTTGGAGGAGGGACCTGCCTGCCGGTACTCAGAAAACCCTGTTTGGGTAGAGTCTCTGTGTCCCTTGCAAGNGTTTGGGTAGAGTCTCTGTGTCCCTTGCGAGGGGGGATGGGGATGGGCACCCTGTGAGCCGGTATTTCCGGGCTTTTGTTCTCTGGCGGCTTTCCCTGGCGGTTTGCTATGCCTCTTCTGAGAGAGCAGCAGCGGCTGAAATTCAGCCTCTGTCTCAGAACAGAGGGATCGCGGATCGTTCTCCACTGATGTTCTGGCCACTTTAACTCTGTTTCTGTTGGTGCTGCTCAACCCTGCAGCATCCCGGGGCTGTGCGCCCCACACCCGGCGTCCCAGCCCTCACTTCCAGGGCCGGCATGTCTCTGTCATTTGTGTTTCCAACCCTGCCAGCCGCCAGCCACCAGCCGCCCCGCGCGGGCTCCCGGAGCTCCCCGTCTCAGTCTGGTGTCTCACGGGTGCTGACCGCGAGTCCGCCTGCTCCCCCGTGCAGGTGGCCCTCCAGCCGCCACCCGCCCCGCGGACGCTCCCGGAGCTCCTGGTCTCAGCCTCGTTCCAGTGAGCACACCGGAGCCCGGAGCTCCGTGAGATGCTTGGTGGTGCACGCTCCCGGCTCAGGGACTCAGTCTGCCATTTCCAGAGTGCGGGTCCGCGGTCCGCCCGCTCCCCGGTGCAGGTGGCCCGCCAGCTGCCCTGCGCGCGCGCTCCTGGAGCTCGCGTTCTAAGTCTGCTGTCTCACGGGTGCCGTCCGCGCGTCCGCCTGTTCCCCCGTGCAGGTGGCCCGCCAACCGCCAGCCGTCCCGCGTGCGCTCCCGGAGCTCCCTTCTCAGCCTGCTGTCTCAAGCTTGCGGGTCCGTGGTCTGTCCGCTCCCCCTTGTAGGTGGTACCGCTTCCCGGCGCCCTGACAGGGCGGCTCCCTCCCCCTTCTGTTTAGCTTCCGATATCTGTGCGCGGTTTCACGGCTCCCCGCTTCGTACCTCGATACTCAGCACTGGAGATGTTCATTTGTAGAGATCCAGATGTATCTTCCTGCGTCTCAGGCTGATTCCGTGGTTGTTCAGGATGGTCTGGTAGATATCCAGCAAGACTCAGTGGACCAGCTGAAAAAGGGGTCCTCTACTCCTCCACCATTTTTTCTCCTCCCCATATGGGTTTTGATGTTGCTTGGAANTGCCCTTAGGCTAAATCCATAAATTTCAAACTTTAGTATTTATGGCCCTATATGTAAAGCTACACATGGTGTCTGTCCTAGGTGGGCCATTTCATGAATTGTGGAAAGGTACTTTTGACCATGAAGTGTTATCCTAGGCTTTCTTCCAGCTTAGTGTGCAGCTCTACTGTATTTCATTTAATGCTACAAACTTCCATAGACACTTTTTAAACTGAAGTTTTTAGA
>NW_023179970.1:0-168 GCF_002007445.2 Ailuropoda melanoleuca
CCTGGGGAGGATCCAGCCCTTAGAACCAAGAAACAAAGAGTGAGGGGAAAGCCCTTGAAGTCAGGAAGGCCTTATGGAAGGTGGAACATGAATCAAGGTGCTTCGGTACGGTGAGTGAAACACGACGAACACAGCACTGAGAAAGACAATTCGGCCAAAACCCGCTTC
>NW_023179970.1:635-819 GCF_002007445.2 Ailuropoda melanoleuca
TATGGAAGGTGGAACAGGAATCAAGGGTTTTGGTACCGTGAGTGAAACACGACGAACACAGCACTGAGAAAGACATTTCGGACAAAACCCGCTTCCAAAGAAATGCTTGCTTCCTGGGGAAATCCTGTCAAAACTGCTAGCGGCAATGGAACGAAAAGGCCCAAAACACGTCCGTCAGAAACAA
>NW_023179970.1:1096-1195 GCF_002007445.2 Ailuropoda melanoleuca
TCTTTTCACAGGGGACCCAGATTCCACTTTGGGTGTAGGGGCCTGGGGAGGATCCAGCCCTTAGAACCAATAAACAAAGTGTGAGGGGAAAGCCCTTGA
>NW_023179971.1:0-172 GCF_002007445.2 Ailuropoda melanoleuca
TAGTGCTAAGAGGGTCCCTGTACGGTGTTGTTTCTGACGGACTTGTTTTGGGCCTTTTCGTTCCATTGCCGTTAGCAGTTTTGACAGGAATTCCCCAGGGAGCAAACATTTCGTTGGAAGCGGGTTTAGGCCGAATTGTCTTTCTCAGTGCTGTGTTCGTCGTGTTTCACTC
>NW_023179971.1:620-894 GCF_002007445.2 Ailuropoda melanoleuca
TTCCATTGCCGCCAGCAGTTTTGACAGGAATTTCACAGGTAGCAAGCATTTCGTTGGAAGCGGGTTTAGGCCGAATTGTGTTTCTCAGTGCTGTGTTCGTCGTGTTTCACTCACGGTACCAAAGCACCTTGATTCCTGTTCCACCTTCCATAAGGCCGTTGTGACTTCAAGGGCTTTCACTTCACCATTTGTTTCTTGGTTCTAAGGGCTGGAACCTCCCCAGGCCCCTACACCCAATGTGGAATCGGGGTCCCCAGTGAAAAGGCTGTTGTTC
>NW_023179971.1:982-3357 GCF_002007445.2 Ailuropoda melanoleuca
ACCCTTTTCATTCATGCTCCCTTACTCACGAGAGATGATGATCGTTGATATTTCCCTGGACTGTGTGGTGTCTCAGAGACCACTGTGTGGCACACTCGTCAGTCTTCCCCGACCACTTTCCCTCATGTTACCCTATTCACGAAGGGTGATGATAGTGCTAAGAGGAGACCTTTTCGGTGTTGTTTCTGACGGACGTGTTTTGGGCCTTTTCGTTCCTTTGTCGCCAGGAGTTTTGACAGGAATTACACAGGGAGCAAACATTTCATTGGAAGCGGGTTTAGGCCGAATTGTCTTTCTCAGTGCTGTGTTCGTCGTGTTTCACTCACGGTACCAAAGCACCTTGATTCCTCTTCCACCTTCCATAAGGCCGATGTGATTTCAAGGGCTTTACCCTCACACTTTGCTTCTCCTTTCTAAGTGCTGGATGCTTCCCAGGCCCATGCACTCAATGTGGAATCAGGTCCCCAGTGAAAAGGCTGATGTTAGCTGGAGGTGTTTTCCTGGACGCTCTGCTTTATTACCAATGAGAAGGGCGCTGAGTCCTCGAAAATCCTGAACCTTTTCATTCATGCTCCCTTACTCACGAGAGATGATGATCGTTGATATTTCCCTGGACTGTGTGGTGTCTCAGAGACCACTATGGGGCACTCTCGTCAGGCTTCCGCGACCAATGTCCCTCATGTTTCGTTATTCACGAAGGGTGATGATAGTGCTAAGATGGTCCCTGTACGGTGTTGTTTCTGACGGACGTGTTGTGGGCCTTTTCGTTCCAATGCCGCCAGCAGTTTTGACAGGATTTCCCCAGGGAGCAAACATTTCGTTGGAAAGCGGCTGTGGCCAAATTATGTTCCTCAGTGCTGTGTTCGTTGTGTTTCACTCACGGNACGAAACACCTTGATTCCTATTCCCCCTTCCATAAGGCCGTCGTGACTTCAAGGGCTTTCCCCTCACACTTTGTTTCTTGGTTCTAAGGGCTGGATCCTCCCCAGGCCCCTACACCCAATGTGGAATCGGGGTCCCCAGTGAAAAGGCTGCTGTTCGCTGGAGGTGTTTTCCTGGACGCTCTGCTTTATTACCAATGAGAAGGGCGCTGAGTCCTCGAAAATCCTGAACCTTTTCATTCATGCTCCCTTACTCACGAGAGATGATGATCGTTGATATTTCCCTGGACTGTGTGGTGTCTCAGAGACCACTGTGGGGCACTCTCGTCAGGCTTCCGCGACCACTTTCCCTCATGTTTCCCTATTCACGAAGGGTGATGATAGTGCTAAGACGGTCCCTGTACGGTGTTGTTTCTGACGGACGTGTTTTGGGCCTTTTCGTTCCATTGCCGCCAGCAGTTTTGACAGGATTTCCCCAGGGAGCAAACATTTCGTTGGAAGCGGGTTTTGGCCGAATTGTCTTTCTCAGTGCTGTGTTCGTCGTGTTTCACTCACGGTACCAAAGCACCTTGATTCCTGTTCCACCTTCCATAAGGCCGTCGTGACTTCAAGGGCTTTCCCCTCACACTTTGTTTCTTGGTTCTAAGGGCTGGATCCTCCACAAGTCCCTACACCCAATGTGGAATCGGGGTCCCCAGTGAAAAGGCTGCTGTTCGCTGGAGGTGTTTTCCTGGACGCTCTGCTTTACGACCAGTAAGAAGGGCGCGGAGTACTCGAAATTGCTGAAACTTTTCATTCATGCTGCCTTACTCACGAGAGATGATGATTGTTGATATTTCCCTGGACTGTGTGGTGTCTCAGAGACCACTCTGGGGCACTCTCGTCAGGCTTCCGCGACCACTTTCCCTCATGTTTCCCTATTCACGAAGGGTGATGATAGTGCTAAGACGGTCCCTGTACGGTGTTGTTTCTGACGGATCGTGTTTTGGGCCTTTCGTTCCATTGCTGCCAGCAGTTTTGACAGTATTTCCCCAGGGAGCAAACATTTTGTTGGAAGCGGGCATTGGCCGAATTGTCTTTCTCAGTGCTGTGTTTGTCGTGTTTCACTCACGGTACCAAAGCACCTTCATTCCTGTTCCACCTTCCATAAGGCCGTCGTGACTTCAAGGGCTTTCCACTCACACTTTGTTTCTTGGTTCTAAGGGCTGGATCCTCCCCAGGCCCCTACACCCAATGTGGAATCGGGGTCCCCAGTGAAAAGGCTGCTGTTCGCTGGAGGTGTTTCCCTGGACGCTCTGCTTTATTACCAATGAGAAGGGCGCTGAGTCCTCGAAAATCCTGAGACTTTTCATTCATGCTCCCTTACTCAGGAGAGATGATGATCGTTGATATTTCCCTGGACTGTGTGGTGTCTCAGAGACATCTATGGGGCACTCTCGTCAGGCTTCCGCGACCACTTTCCCTCATGTTTCCTTATTCACGAAGGGTGATGAT
>NW_023179972.1:0-2494 GCF_002007445.2 Ailuropoda melanoleuca
TGCTTCATTCCCCCTTCTGATTACCCCCCTTTCTTTATCCCTTTCTTCCCCTACTGATCTTTCTAGTTCTTGTGTTCCATAGATGAGAGAAGCATATGATAATTGTCTTTCTCTGCTTGACTTATTTCACTTAGCATTATCTCCTCCAGTGCTGTCCATGTTGCAGCAAATGTTGNGTTGAGAATTCGTTCTTTCTGATAGCTGAGTAATATTCCATTGTATATATGGACCACAGCTTTTTAATCCAGTCATCTGTTGAAGGGCGTTTCAGCTCCTTCCACGATTTAGCTATTGTGGACAATGCTGCTATGAACATTGGGGTGCATATGGCCCTTCTCTTCACTACGTCTGTATCTTTGGGGTAAACAGCCAGTAGTGCAATGGCTGGGTCATAGGGTAGCTCAATTTTTAACTTTTTAAGGGACCTCCACACTCTTTTCCAGAGTGGCTGTACCAACTTGCATTCCCACCAACAATGTAGGAGGGATCCCCTTTCTCCACATCCTCTCCAGCAATTGTTGTTTCTTGCCTTGTCAATTTTTGCCATTCTAACTGGCATAAGGTGTTATCTTAGTGTGGTTTCGATTTGAATTTCCCTTATGGCTAATGATTTTGAACATTTTTTCACGTGTCTGTTAGCCCTTTGTATGTCATCATTGGAAAAGTGTCTGTTCATATCTTCTGCCCATTTTTTGATTTGTTTATTTGTTTCTTGTGTATTGAGTTTGAGAAGTTCTTTGTAGCGCGCCGTCAGAGTGGGCCCGAGGGGCAGCGTGGGCATGGGCGGCCAGCCAGGCCTGCGCCACAAGGCGCGGTGCGCTGAGGGCGAAGGGCCCAGAAGGAGCTGCAGAGTAGCCTTCCGTGCGCTCCGGGGGGGGGGGGGGGGGGGGGGNGGGGGGGGGGGGGAGTGGAGGCGGCAGCGGGCAAGCGGGCCAGGCCAGGTGGAGGGGAGGCGGGGCAGGGCCCCTGCGGGCCAGCGTGGAGGAGGGCGCGGGTCAGGCAGCGCAGGGAAGCTAGCAGAGTCCGCGGTTGATTGCGGCCTGGGCAGCGGGAGTGAGGCGGGGACGCTGCTCTCCTGCTTGGTGCCTTTGGCTCCTTGAAGGGTCTCCAGACCTTTCATGTAAAAGCTGTTTTTGTTGCTGTGTTTTAAGGAGTTCCATAACCGAGGTCTCAGGACCACCCCGGACTTGAAGGGTTGCCACGTCCTGTTGTATGCTTTCATTTATTTCCCCTCCGAGCACGCGGCCCGGGGCCTCCCCCAGTGCCGGTTCGGACCGGCCTTCCGCCGCCTCTGCCCTGGCATCGGCGTCGCCGTCGTGCTGAGCGCGGGGGACCCCGCATGGCCCTGCTGGCAACCGGGTGCCCGCCTGCAGGAGGACAGCTGCGGGAATGGCGTCTGGAGCATGGGTTTCATCTGTATCTTGCAGTGAAGACTGATATTTTGAAGGCACATTCTTTCTGTGATTCATGNAGGGACTTGAAGGGTTGCCGCGGTGCACGTCCTGTTGTATGCTTTCATTTCCCCTTGGAGTGCGAGGCCCCGGGGCCTCCCCCAGTGCCGGTTCGGACCGGCCTTCCGCCGCCCCTGCCCTGGCATCGGCGTCGCCCTTGTGCTGAGCGCGGGGGACCCGGCATGGCCCTGCTGGCCACCGGGCGCCCGCCTGCAGGAGGACAGCTGCGGGAACGGCGTCTGTAGCATGGGTTTCATCTGTATCTTGCAGTGAAGACTGATATTTTGAAGGCACATTCTTTCTGTGATTCATGTCTTAGCCCATAGCGCTATCCTTGAAGAGATTTGTGGTTGGGTTTTTGGTTTCTAAGAAGGTCATAGTTTTTCCTCTTTTTCTTTTGGTTTTTTCCTCCGACAGGGGAGGGGCCAGGGGCTGAGAACGGGCACCATGCTCGCTGGTACAAGTAGAGCGGAGCCTCAGTTCCCAGGTCCTGAGAGACAGCACAGCACATTCAAGCATCCGAGCATCCCACCATGAGGTTGGGAGGCCCTCCTCTCACCTTTCTTAAAAATTGCAGCCGACTCAGCCCTGATCAAGACATCAAAACTGCAGGATCCTTGTTCTGCGGAGATGCTGAGAAACCATGAGTGTGAGGTTACCCCAGAGCATAGACAGGTTAGGTGGCCTGTCTTTGGGAGATCCGGTGCCTGAACACAGGTCCCCTTCCCACCTCCACCAGTCCTCCGACACCTCTGAGACAGTAGGTCTTGTTCAGTGCTGTGTCATCATCCAGAAGGACCAGCATGGCTTCGGCTTCACGGTCAGTGGGGACCGTATTGTTCTGGTGCAGTCTGTGCGGCCTGGAGGGGCAGCTATGAGAGCTGGTGTTAAAGAGGGCGACCAGATCATCAAAGTCAATGGCACCATGGTGACCAACAGCTCACACCTGGAGGTGGTGAAGCTTATCAGACCTGGCGCCTACATTGCACTGACCCTCCTGGGCTCTTACCCCTCGTCCGTTGGTGTCTCTGGGCTGCAGCAGG
>NW_023179973.1:0-791 GCF_002007445.2 Ailuropoda melanoleuca
ATCACTGGGCAGGGGAATTCATAAATTTGGGGACAACTTGTGAGGACAATGGGACTGAGTTTGTGGTGGACGAATGTACTTAGCTTCCTGTGTCCAGGGCTCTCTGGGACCCCGGGTCAGAGCTATGCGGAGTTTTTATCTTTTTGGGCCCCCTCCCTGTGGGTGTTCCAGGCCCTGAAGGGAGAGAACTTTGGAGAATGACTACCAGCCATCTGGTAAGGTCTGTCCTGTCTGCTTCTGCACATGCTGCTCACCTCCTGTTCGCCACTGCCAGGTTCACCAAAGTTGGACCGGATTGGCCCTGTCTTCAGTGTGGCTTCGTGGGACATAAGGCAGCCNAGGCAGTGGCAGAGAGATTAGCCTCCTGGCCCGAGGACGGAACCGTCCTTGAACCTGGCTGAAGGGGAGGAAAGGTAGGGAGGCCAGCAGTTGCACAGTTGCCATGGCTCCCAGCTGCTAATTTGTGCCATGAGGCTGACCCCCCTCCCCGCCTCCCACCCTCAGTCCTGACTAATTCCAAATCTGGCTGACGAACATCGGGCTGCACTTGAGAAGCTTTTTAAAAAAAGTTTCTTTTAACTTATTAGGCTAATTCAAGCATAAGCAAGTGGAAGAGTATATTAAACCCTTATGTATCAGTCGTCCAGCGTCAACAATTACGGATGGCCCATCTTGTTTCATTTATACCTTACTCAGTTANCTTTCATTTATACCTTACTGAGTTATACCTTCTACAGAATATTTTAAGGCAAATCCAACATTTATTCCATCCATATTTAAGTTTTCATCTC
>NW_023179974.1:0-186 GCF_002007445.2 Ailuropoda melanoleuca
GTGGCCAGAACATCAGTGGAGAATGGGCCACAATCCCTCCGTTCTGTGACAGAGGCTGAATTTTGGCCGCTACTGCTCTGGCTCTCAGGAGAGGCACAGCAGACCACCAGGGAAAGCCGCCAGAGAACAAAAGCCTGGAAATACCGGCTCACAGGGTGCCCATCCCCATCCCCCCTCGCAGGGGAC
>NW_023179974.1:480-715 GCF_002007445.2 Ailuropoda melanoleuca
GAAGAAGCCCACATCCCTAAGATCTCTATAAAACAAGGGCGCACAGCCTGGGTCCCAGTCAATAATTTGGGCTCTGGACAACCCCACAATCTCTCCTCATCAAAATGATGAGAAGGAGAAGTCCCCCCCAGCAAAGAAAAGATAATGAGTCTGTGGCCTCTGCCACAGAAATAATAGATTTGGATGTATCCAAATTATCAGAAATGGAATTCAGAGCAACAATGGTCAAGATGAT
>NW_023179974.1:1124-1239 GCF_002007445.2 Ailuropoda melanoleuca
AATCTAGCAAGGGAAACAAGCATTCGTGTCCAAGAGGCAGAGAAGACCCCATCCAAGCTCAACCATGAGAAACCTACGCCACGTCACGGCATAGTGCAATTTGCAAATATTAGAT
>NW_023179975.1:0-5022 GCF_002007445.2 Ailuropoda melanoleuca
CATCGGAATCTGGGGATGTACTGTATGGTGATTAACATAATATAATAAAATAAAATAAAATAAAAAATAAATAAATTTAAAAAAAAAGTAAGGGAAAAATTGACAAGGCAAGAAACGACAATTGTTCGAGAGGATGTGGAGAAAGGGGATCCCTCCTACATTGTTGGTGGGAATGCAAGTTGGTACAACCACTCTGGAAAACAGTGTGGAGGTCCCTNAAGCATCAAACTGTACATCGGAATCTGGGGATGTACTGTATGGTGATTAACATAATATAATAAAATAAAAAAAAATAAAAAATAAATAAATTTAAAAAAAAAGTAAGGGAAAAATTGACAAGGCAAGAAACGACAATTGTTCGAGAGGATGTGGAGAAAGGGGATCCCTCCTACATTGTTGGTGGGAATGCAAGTTGGTACAACCACTCTGGAAAACAGTGTGGAGGTCACTCCAAAAGTTAAAAATTGAGCTACCCCATGACCCAGCCATTGCACTACTGGTTGTTTACCCCAAAGATACAGACGTAGTGAAGATAAGGGCCATATGCACCCCAATGTTCACAGCAGCAATGTCCACAATAGCTAAATCGTGGAAGGAGCCGAGATGCCCTTCAACAGATGACTGGATTAAGAAGATGTGGTCCATATATACAATGGAATATTACTCAGCTATAAGAAAGAACGAATTCTCAACATTTGCTGCAACATGGACGGCACTGGAGCAGATAATTTTAAGTGAAATAAGTCAGGTAGAGAAAGACAATTATCATGTGATTTCTCTCATCTATGGAACATAAGAACTAGGATGATCGGTAGGGGAAGAAACGGATAAAGAAAAGGGGGGGTAATCAGAAGGGGGAATGAATCATGAGAGACTATGGACTATGTGAAACAAACTGAGGACTTCCGAGGGGAGGGGAGTGGAGGAATGGGATAGACTGGTGATAGCTGGTAAGGGGGGGCACGTATTGCATGGTACACTGGGTGTTATACAGAACTAATGGAGCATCGAACTTTACATTGGAATCCGGGGATGTACTGTATGGTGACTAACATAATATAATAAAAAATCATTTAAAAAAAACAGAACATAACAAAAGTATATGATTACAAGGCTGTATTATCTTAGGCTGGCTGAAAGCAAGCTTCTCCTTCATGCTGTCATAGTGATTTTGCCCCAAATTCTCCTTTTCATTTAATTGGTCTACCCCACATTCCACCCATGTGATTTTCTCAATTGCTGCCATTTCCTTCCATGAATTTACCCTCCTATCTCTGCCACAGTTGACTGAGTTAGTGGTAGGTACCCATGATCTAAGCTAATGACAGCCCTTCTTCAGAATGTTATTCATTAGTGTATATTTACAGAAACAAAACTCAGCGGCACCTGGGTGGCTCAGTCATTAAGCGTCTGCCTTTGGCTCAGGGCGTGATCTTGGCGTTCTGATATCGAGCCCCACATCAGGCTCCTCCACTGGGAGCCTGCTTCTTCCTCTCCCACTCCCCCTTCTTGTGTTCCCTCTCTCTCTGGCTGTTGCTCTGTCAAATAAATAAATAAAATATTAAAAAAAGAAACAAACAAACAAACAAACAAAACTCAGGTGCTGTCAGAAGCTGTTTTTCACCATGTGGAGAAAGCCCACTCACAGAGAGAACCAGAGAAGGAAAACTGGCCATGTCCAAGACTACAGACTGAATTTTTCCTGAAACCCCATTTCTCCTTCCCTTTTCACAGTTTAATAGTTCAATCTTAACTGATGTACATGAGCCAATAAATCCCTCCTTTTGCCTAAGTCTGTTCAAGATGAGTCCCCATCACTTGTAACCAAAATGGTCCTGGTTAATAAGACATATGGGAAGAAAGACTATGAGAAAAGCCTGTATTTTCATGTACTTAGAAACATCTAAACATGTACAAATATCTTCAATCTTGCTAAGTCATTAAATCAGGTCTAGGAAGAAGGTGCTATTTATCTGTGTTTGTTACCAGGGACCCTCAGGAAATTAAACATAGCAAAAACCCCTCCTCTAAATGTCCATGTTTCCAACTTCAGACTGTCCTTCCTTTCCATTAATCCCTACTTCAGTCTCCTGCACCACCAGTTCAAACCTTAGAGAGATATTGTTTCTTTCCTCCTCTTTGACATCACATCCAAAAAAATCATCACTTCCAGACACTACAAGTTTTGAAAGATTATTCTTCTCATAGACTGATACCCATCATCTGTCTTCCAATATTGGAAGCTAAAAAAAGATATGTTTCCAGTTTCTGTCAAGATAAACATATTCCAGCCTCTCTCTCCCACTAAATGCAATCAAAAATCCTGGACAGAATGCATGGAGCAGCTATGGCTTGAGAACTCTGGAAAGTAAATGCTGGCAGGTAGATTGGAGAAGGAAAGCAAAACTCAAAGAACCACCAAAAAGAATGATGAGTTTTCTGGTTTTACCCTTCGGTATCTCTGAGCCTATATTCAAAGGCAGTCAAAAGCCTGGAACTATGCACCAGATTGGGACAGAAAGAATTCCAAAGAGAAACCATCTATATTTCTGTTCTGGGACATGAGAAAGCAAGTCCCTACAGATCTGATAGAGTGGGAGAAATCCCCTGGGTCAGTGGGCTTTGTTTTTTCTACTCCCTCACTCCTAGCCCCTAGGCAATTTCATGGCAATACTATAGAAGGGAGCAGTAGCCAGGTAGGCACCTAAAATTCTGAAAGCGAGTCCTTCTCTCTGAACAGAAAAACTGAGGTCTCTGTAGTAAGGGGAGAATCCCCATTGCTTTTTTTTTCCTCTCACTTATTCTCTCATTTCATGGCTCTGGGCAGACACCAGCACAGGAAGTGCATGGCAGAGTGGCCCAGCTTGCTAGCCATAGAACCAGGAGGGGAGGACCTTGGGAGCCAAAAAGTTTCTAGGGAGGCTCAACCCCCAGGCACAGGGACAAGTTCTGATAGGCCTAACTTCAGCAAGCCATTGGTCTCATTCCCCTTGACAGTGATTGGTTTAGAACTGACACAAAATGCAACTCTGGCCAAGGAGAAATGAAAGGAAAGCTGACCATAGTGAGGGTGGAAGGCTGCCCATAGTGAGGGCAGAAGGCTGGTTTTAGTAAAAGTTTCTCTACAAAGGAGAGAGAAAAAGTCCTGATCCTAAGTGTCATGTCCATGAACTAGAGCCACAGCCCTGGTTGGAGTCACCACTAAACTGCCACTCTGAGATTGGCAGAATGAAAAAATGGAAAGAACATTCAGCCATGGAACTAACCAGTCTGGAGTTGCCCTGCCCATGGGCTTCTTCTTATAAGGAATAATCATTTTTCCTGTTTTTTTGGTAAACTGAGGCAATATTTTCAGGAACTTGTAGTCAAGTTACCTAAGAGTAATACCTTATAAGATATCTACGTGGCAAAACGATTGCTAGACCAGGGGCATAAAGTCAGATCTTCACCCAAACCTGCCCTCATTCTATATTGTTTTAGGCTCATTCTCTGAACCTTGGAGCAGAAGATCACTTGATCACCTTCAAGGTTCACAGGATATATTAACATCAGGGGAAAGCGAGAAGTCTGTATCTGGAACAGAGCGGGAAACTCACCCTCCTCCAGGCCATTCACAGATATTTGCAACATCCTTATATTCGCTTTCTGTGCAGGCAGCAGACCCTTACCATAGGCAATAACCCAACTACAGTGATTGTAGCAGTACAGAAATACTAAGGTCAGCTCTCCAAGGAAAGGTAGAAGCAGCCTATGTATTAGAAAATAATTTACTACATGGATCACACATGTAATGTTTTAACCACCATTTTTTTTTGTTTTGTCAAATAGATGTTTGACAAATGTTTAAATAAATAATTTTATAGGAAAAAATATCCCATGAATTTAAAACACTCAGATATTTACATCTATCTATGTTTTTTCCAGACTGATCAAAACACAGACACCATGTATATGAAGTTTGTAAGAGTGGTTATTCTATTCTGCATTGTTTTGCTTCCAGTTAGCATTGTGATGTATGCACATTTTTACATATGACTCAGTTCATATATGACTCATTTTTAGTGGTCACGGAGAATTCTGATACACTATGGTTCTCTTAAGCATTCCTACTTACCAGGCATTTTGGTCACTTCCCATCTTTCCATATTATGAACTTGATGCCATAAATATCTTTGTATAAACAACTTTTTTTTTTCCATTTGGATTACTACCTTAGGGTATATTCCCAAAAGTGGGATTACCAACTCAAAGAGTATGAATGCTTTCATAGTTTCTATTACAAATTGCCAACTTGTACTTCAGAAAAATAGGAACAAATTACAGATTGGCCAGCAATGTGTGGGGGTTTTCAATACAGAATCTAATATAATAGGTTTTATCGATCTTATTTTTTTTGTTAATTTAATATTGGCACTCCATAGCTGTTTAGATCTGCATTTATTCTGTTACAATTCAGGCTGAACATTTTTCATATTCGTTTCCTATTTGTAGATAAACAAACCAAAAGACATTTTGATAGAGGAAATCTATCCACTAGGATGATGTGGCGACATTATAAATTGTAAAGGCAATAGTAATGAAAGATGTTACCTGTCATTCTTTATATGTAAACAATATCTTCATATTTTTTGGTAAATTTTCAGGTAGAATCCAGGTCTTAACTATAAATTTACATAATTCTGTATCTATTTTGGACCATAAGCTTTATTCATGATTAAAAAAATTTTCTAAGTTATTTCATTTAGATTTTCTTTTCCTACCAAAAGATAAAACTCTTTTGTAATTGATTTGATTTGCCTTGTTTCTGATGATATCTTCTATTGCTTTAAATATCACAAATATATTTCTCCTCCATTGCAGAAATAAATATGCTATTTCATGCTCAAAAAAAAAAGAGAAGTTATAGAACAATTCAGTAAGGTGGCAGGATACAAAATCAATGCCCAGAAATCAGTTGCATTTCTATACACGAATAACGAGACTGAAGAAAGAGAAATTAGGGAATCCATCCCATTTACAATA
>NW_023179975.1:5116-5200 GCF_002007445.2 Ailuropoda melanoleuca
ATTGAAAGACATGGAGGAAGACACAAAAAGATGGAAAAATATTCCATGCTCATGGATTGGAAGAATTAACATAGTTAAAATGTC
>NW_023179976.1:0-671 GCF_002007445.2 Ailuropoda melanoleuca
AATGCAAAGCTGCCCAAGGAAACATATGCATTTTCTATATTCCTACCTTCATCTTAATAGGATAGAAAAGATGGAAGGTGTAATGTGTTATTATTGAGGTTATTATTTTTAAAAAAATTTTGAAGGGTCCAGTATTGTAGCAAATGCCACTGTTTTTTATTTGTTGTTTTCCTGCCTGCTTGTTTGTTTTGCAAGGGAATAATCAAAGAAAGATGAGTATTGGGCTATAGTCTGCTTATTGCATAATGTATTTTATAATTTAGAACTTTTTATAATCTGGATTTAGAGAAATATAATATGTGTAACCATAACTTGAGAACCACTAATTAAGGTGTTACTTTTATTTTATGAAGTGATACGGAAGTTCAGGGTGTAATCTGGGCACTGGGCCTTCATTTCTCCAACCTAGGATTATCNTCAACCTAGGATTATCATTTACATCACTTCTGGGATATTCTATTCCAAAAGAAAATCCTTTTATTAAGCATGTCTTTCTGATGTCACTCCTGGAAGGACCCACCACATTGTGTGTGTTCAAACCTGTGTCTCCACAACCCCCTTCTCCCATTTTTGTATTCATCTCTGCTTGTTCTTACCTTCCAGTGTAGTACAAAATTCTGCATTTAAAGTATGTTGAGTCTGGAAGATGTTGTTTGAATCCTGGTTCTCCA
>NW_023179977.1:0-242 GCF_002007445.2 Ailuropoda melanoleuca
CCATCCTGCTCAAGAATGATTGGGTAAACCAGGGAATTAAGAAGGAGATGAAGCAATTTTTGGAGACCAACGAAAATGAAAACACAATGGTCCAAAACCTATGGGACACTGCAATGGCGGTCCTAAGGGGAAAATACATAGCCATCCAAGCCTCACTCAAAAGAAAGAATAGAAAAATCTAAAATGCAGTTTTTATATTCTCACCTCAAGAAGCTGGAGCTGGAACAGAAAAAGAGGCCTAG
>NW_023179977.1:441-1033 GCF_002007445.2 Ailuropoda melanoleuca
AAAAAAAAAAAAAAAGAAAAAGAAAAAGAGGCCTAACCCACACACGAGAAAGCAGGTAATCAATATTAGAGCAGAGATCAACGAATTAGAAACGGGGAGCACAGTAGAGCAGATCAACAGAACTAGAAACTGGTTCTGTGAAAGAGTAAATAAGATCGATAAGCCACTGGCTAGACTTATTCAAAAGAATAGAGAAAGGACCCAAATTAATAAAATTATGAATGAAAGGGGAGAGAGCACGACCAACACCAATGAAATAGGAAGGATCATTAGAAACTTTTATCAACTCTTGATGCCAATAAATTAAACAACCTGGGAGAAATGATGCCTTCCTGGAAACCTATAAACTACCAAGACTGAAACAGGAAGAAATTGATTATTTAAACAGACTGATTAATTATGAAGAGATTGACGCAGTGATCAAAAACCTCCCCAAAACAAGAGTCCAGGGCCTGACAGATTCCCCGGGGAAATCTACCATACANTCTTGATGCCAATAAATTAAACAACCTGGGAGAAATGATGCCTTCCTGGAAACCTATAAACTACCAAGACTGAAACAGGAAGAAATTGATTATTTAAACAGACTGAT
>NW_023179978.1:0-2088 GCF_002007445.2 Ailuropoda melanoleuca
GTCTTCTGATTGCTGTTGCAAGGACTTCTAGTACTATGTTGAATAATAGTGGTGAGAGTGGGCATCCTTATTGTGTTCCTGATCTTAAGGGAAAGGCTTCCAGCTTTTCGCCATTGAGAACAATGCTTGCAGTAAGCTTTTCATAGATGGCTTTTATGAGATTGAGAAATGTACCCTCTATTCCTACACTCTGAAGGGTTTTAATCAGGAAAGGATGCTNGTTTTAATCAGGAAAGGATGCTGTATTTTGTCAAATGCTTTTTCTGCATCAATTGAGAGGATCATATGGTTCTTGAGTCTTTTCTTGTTGATATGATGTATCACATTGATTGATTTGCGAGTGTTGAACCATGCTTGCATCCCAGGTATGAATCCCACTTGGTCATGATGGATAATCCTTTTAATGTACTGTTGGATTCTATTAGCAAAGATCTTGTTGAGGATTTACGCGTCCATATTCATTAGGGAAATAGGTCTGTAATTCTCCTTTTTGAGGGGGTCTTTGCCTGGTTTGGGGATCAAGGTAATATTAGCCTCATAGAATGAGTTTGGTAGCTTTCCTTCTGTTTCTATTTTTTGAAATAGCTTTAGGAGAATAGGTATTATTTCTTCTTTGAATGTTTGGTAGAATTCCCCAGGAAAACCGTCTGGGCCTGGAGTTTTATTATTTGGAAGGTTGTTTATCACTGACTCAATTTCTTCATAGTTAATTGGCCTATTTAAGAAATCTATTTCTTCCTGTTTCAGTCTTGGTAGTTTATAGGTTTCCAGGAAGGCCTCCATCTCTTCCAGATTGTTTAGTTTTTTGGCATATAGCTGTTGATAAAAGTTTCTAATAATCCTTGCAATTTCAATGGTGCTGGTCGTGACCTCTCNAAGTTCTGTTATTTGGAAGGTTGTTTATCACTGACTCAATCTCTTCATAGTTAACTGGCCTGTTTAAGAAATTTATTTCTTCCTGTTTCAGTCTTGGTAGTTTATAGATTTCCAGGAAGGCCTCCATCTCTTCCAGATTGCTTAGTTTTTTGGCATATAGCTGTTGATAAAAGTTTCTAATAATCCTTGCAATTTCAATGGTGCTGGTCGTGACCTCTCCCTTTTCAGTCATAATTTTAATAATCTCAGTCCTTTCTCTTTGTTTTTGGACAAGTTTTGCCAGTGGTCTATCAATTTTATGGATTCTCTCAAAGAACCAGCTTCTAGTCCTGTTGATCTGTTCTACTGAACTTCTAGTTTCTAATACATTGATTTCTGCTCTAATTTTGGTCAACTGCTTCCTTGTGAGAGGATTAGGCCTGTCCCTCTGTTGCTGTTCCAGTTTCTTGAGGTGAGAATATAGAAACTGCATTTTAGATTTTTCTATTCTTTTGAGTGAGGCTTGGATGGCTATGTATTTCCCCCTTAGGACTGCCTTTGCAGTATCCCATAGGTTTTGGACCGTTGTGTATTCATTCTCGTTGGTCTCCATAAATTGTTTAATTTGTTTTTTGATTTCCTGGTTTATCGAGTCATTCTTGAGCAGGATAGTTTTTAGTCTCCAAGTGTTTGAGTTTCTTCCAGGTTTTTCCTTGTGGTTGAGTTCCAATTTCAGAGCGTTGTGGTCTGAGAATATGCAGGGGATAATTTCAATCTTTTGGTATTGGCTGAGACCTGATTTGTGTCCCAGGACATGATCTATTTTTGAGATAGTTCCATGGGCAATAGAATAGAATGAGTATTCTTTGGTTCTGGGGTGTAGTGTTCTATATATATCTATGAGGTCCAACTCGTCGAGTATGGCATTCAAAGCCTTTGATTCTTTGCTTAGTTTTTGCCAGGGTGTTCTGTCTATTTCTGATAGTGGGGTGTTGAGGTCCCCTACTATTACTGTGTTCTTATCTATATGTCTCTTTATTTTGGTTAAGAGTTGGCTTGTGTATCTTGCTGCTCCCCTGTTGGGGGCATATATATTAATAATTGTCATATCCACTTGTTGAATACTTCCTTTAAGAANCAGAATAATATAGTGTCCTTCTGTGTCTCTCTCTAAAGCCTCTAGTTTAAAATCCAATCTATCTGATATGAGAATTGCTACTCCAGCTTTCTTTT
>NW_023179979.1:0-240 GCF_002007445.2 Ailuropoda melanoleuca
GCCCTTCTCATTGGTAATAATGCAGAGCATCCAGGAAAACACCTCCAGCGAACAGCAGCCTTTTCACTGGGAACTCGGTTCCACATTGGGTGTAGGGGCCTGGGGAGGATCCAGCCCTTAGAACCAAGAAACAAAGTGTGAGGGGAAAGCCCTTGAAGTCACGATGGCCTTATGGAAGGTGGAACAGGAATCAAGGTGCTTTGGTACCGTGAGTGAAACACGATGAACACAGCACTGAGA
>NW_023179979.1:347-567 GCF_002007445.2 Ailuropoda melanoleuca
GCTCAAACACGTCCGTCAGAAACAACACCGTACAGGGACCGTGTTAGCACTATCATTACCCTTCGGAAATAGGGAAACATGAAGGAAAGTGGTCGCGGAAGCCTGATGAGAGTGCCCCATAGTGGTCTCTGAGACCCAACACAGTGCATGGAAATATCAACGATCATCATCTCTCGTGATTAAGGGAGCATGAATGAAAAGGTTCAGGATTTTCGAGGAC
>NW_023179980.1:0-2137 GCF_002007445.2 Ailuropoda melanoleuca
AAATTAAGAAAACAATCCCATTTATAATTACATAAAAATGATAAAATACCAAGGAATAAACTTAACCAAAGAGGTAAAGGACCTGTACTCTGAAAACTATAAAATACCAATGAAAGAAATTGAATATAACACAAAGAAATGGAAAGATATTTCATGCTCCTGTATTGGAAGAACAAATATTATTTGTTAAAATGTCCATACTACCCAAAGCAATCTAAGATTTAATGCAATCCTTATAAAAATACCAACAGCAATTTTCACATAACTAGAACAAATAATTCTAAAATTGGTATAGAACCACAAAAGACCACCAATAGCCAAAGCAATCTTGAAAAAGATCAAAACTGAAAAAGAAAAAACAAAACTGAATCTATCATAATCCCAGATTTCAAGACACACTACAAAGCTGTAGTAATCAAAACAGTCTGGTCCTGGCACAAAAATAGATATAGATCAATGGAACAGAAGAGAGAGCCCAGAAATAAACTAAGGATTATATAGTTAATTAATCTATGACAAAGGAGGTAAGACTATGCAATGGGAAAAAGGCAGTCTCTTCAAGAAATGGTGTTGGGGAAACTGGACAGCTACATGGAAAAGAATGAAACTGGACCATTTGCTTACACCATACACAAAAATAAATTCAAAATGGAAAAGGACTTAAATATGAGACCTAAAAACCATAAAGACACAGACAGTAATTTCTCTGACATTGGCCATAAGAACTTTTTTCTTGATAGGTCCACTGCGGCGAGGGAAGCAAAAGCAAAAATAAACTATTGGGATGACATCAAAATAAAAAAGTTCTGCACAGTGAGAAAAACCTGCAACAAAACTAAAAAGCAACTTATGGGATGGAAGAAGATATTTGCAAATGACATATCCCATAAAAGGTTAGTATCTAAAATACGTAAAGAATTTATAAAACTTAACACCCCCCCAAATTATCCAACTAAAAAATAGGCAGAAGATTTGAATAGACATTTCTCCAAAGAAGATATCCAAATGGCCACCAGACATATGAAAACATGTTCATCATCACTTACCATCAAGGAAATGAAAATCAAAACTACAATGAGATATCACCTCACACCTGTTATAGTGGCTAAAATCAACAACACAAGAGACAAGAGTTGGTTGGGATGTGGGAAAAAAAGGAGACCTCCTGCACTGTTGGTGGGAATGCAAACTGGTGTAGCCACTCTGGAAAACAATATGGAGGTTCCTCAAAAAGTTAAAAATAAAACCACCCTATCAATGGGCAATCACACTACTGGATATTTTTCCAAAGAATAGAAAAAGGGATACATGCATCCTTATTTTAGAACAGAATTATTTACAATAGCCAAAATATGAAAGCAGCCCAGTGTTCATTAATTGATGTATGGACAAAGAAGTTGTAGTATAGTTACATAACGAAATAATATTCAGCCATAAAAAAGAATGGATGTTTGCCAATTTAGATGCCTTTTATTTCTTTTTGTTGTCTGATTGTTGTTGTCTGATTGGTGAGAGGGACATCCCTGGTTTTTTCCTGACTGTAGAGGAAAAGTTCTCAGTTTTTCCCCACTGAGGATGATATTAGCTGTGGGTCTTTCATATATAGCCTTTATGGTGTTGAATTATGTTCCCTCTATCCCTACTATGTTGAGGGTTTTTATCAACATGCTATACTTTGTCAAATGCTATTCTGCATCTATTGAGAGGATCAAATGGTTCTTACCCTTTCTTCTATTAATGTGGTGTATCCTGTTGATTGATTTGCAAATACTGAACTACCCTTGCAACATAGGAATAAATCCCACTTGGTCATGGTGGTGAATTATTCTTTTCATGTACCGTTGGATTTGATTTGCTAGTATTTTGTTGAGAATTTTTGCATCCATGTTCATCAGAGATGCCTGTATTTCTCTTTTTTAGTGGGGTCTTTCTCTGGTTTTGGCATCAAGGTAATGCTGGCCTCATAGAATGAGTTTGGAAATTTTCTTCCCGTTTCTATTTTCTAGAATAGTTGGAGAAAAATAGGTATTGACTCTTCTTAAAATGTTTGGTAGAATTCCCCTGGGAAGCCTTCTGGCCCTGGACTTCTGTTTGTTGGGCATTTTTTATTACTGATTCAATTTCTCTGCTGCTTATC
>NW_023179980.1:4337-5130 GCF_002007445.2 Ailuropoda melanoleuca
TAGCATGACAAATTGTTCTCCATCCCCTCATTTTCAATCTGCAGGTGTCTTTAGGTCTAAAATGAGCTTTTTATAGGCAGCACATAGATGGGTCTTGCTTTTTATCCATTCTGATACTCTATGTTGTTTGACTGGAGCATTTAGTTCATTTACATTCAAAGTAATTATTGATATATATGAATTTAGTGCCATTTTCTTACTTGTTTTGCAGTTGCTTCTGGGGATTTTCTCTATCCCTTTCTAGTTTTTGTCATTTTTGGTCTTTCATTCCCACTCAAAGAGTCCCCTTTAATATTTCCTGCAGGGCTGGTTTAGTGGTCATGAATTCCTTTAGTTTTTGTTTGTCTGGGAGGGTTTTTATTTTGCCTTCTCTTCTGAATGACAGCCTTGCTGCATAGAATATTCTTGGCTGCAGATTTTTCCTATTCAGCACATTGAATACGCCACTTCCTTGGCCTGCCATGTTTCTGTGGAGAGACCTGCTGCTAACCTTTTTTGTCTTTCTTGTAAGTTAGGGATGTCTTCTGTCTTGATGCTGTTAGGATTTTTTTCTTTATCTCTATATTTTGCAAATGTAAGTATGATGTGTCTTAGTGTTGTTCTGCTTTTGTTGATTTTGGTGGGAGTTCTCTGTGCCTCCTGGATTTGAATGTCTATTTCCTTCCCCAGATGAGGAAAGTTTAAAGCTATAATTTGCTCAAATAAACATGCTCCTTTTTCCCTGTCTTCTTCTTCTGGGACTCCTATGATACAAATGTTATTACAATTTATGGAGTTGCTCAGTTCCCTAAGT
>NW_023179981.1:0-301 GCF_002007445.2 Ailuropoda melanoleuca
CATAGTGTGAGGGGAAAGCCCTTGAAGTCACGACGGCCTTATGGAGGGTGGAACAGGAATCAAGGTGTTTTCGTACCGTGAGTGAAACATGACGAACACAGCACTGAGAAAGACAATTCGGCGAAAACCCGCTTCCAACGAAATGCTTCCTCCCAGGGGAAATCCTGACAAAACTGCTGGCGGCAATAGAACGAAAAGGCCCAAAACATGTCCTTCAGAAACAACACCGTACAGGGACCGTCTTAGCACTATCATCGCCCTTCGTGAATAGGGAAACATGAGGGAAAGAGGTCGCGGAAGC
>NW_023179981.1:603-855 GCF_002007445.2 Ailuropoda melanoleuca
GGAATCAAGGGGCTTCGGTACCGTGAGTGAAACACGACGAACACAACACTGAGAAAGGCAATTCGGCCAAAACCCGCTTCAAAGGAAATGTTTGCTCCCTGGGGAAATCCTGTCCAAACTGCCGGCGGCAATGGAACGAAAAGGCACAAAACACGACCATCAGAAACAACACCGTACAGGGACCGTCTTAGCACTATCCTCACCCTTCGTGAATAGGGTAACATGAGGGAAAGTTGTCACGGAAGCCTGACG
>NW_023179981.1:1017-1131 GCF_002007445.2 Ailuropoda melanoleuca
CAGAGCGTCCAGGAAAATACCTCCAGTGAACAGCAGTATTTCCCTGGGTACCTCGATTCCACATTGTGTGTAGGGGCCTGGGGAGAATCCAGCCCTTAAACCAAGAAACAAAGT
>NW_023179982.1:0-2753 GCF_002007445.2 Ailuropoda melanoleuca
ACCCTACCCCCAGGGGTGGAGGTAGGTCAATCAGAAGTCAGCACACCCCGGAATGGGTAGCGCCTAGGCCTAATAGACTAGGTAGGCAGAACCAAACCAAACTTGAAAACAGTCAGGGAGGTGTTAGGAGGGCCTGGGGGAACTGCACCTGTAAAAGGAAATTCCAAAAGGGAAGTATTTCTAAGAGAATTACTCAAAATGGGGTGGGGAGGACATTGAGGAAGCAGGGCCTATGGGCCACTGTTTCAATTCTGGGAACGCTATGAACTTTTGACTTTTGTCAATTACGACTTGCCAATTGCACATCGATTGCCTCTTGGAAGACCTCTACTGGGACTGAAATAGAGATAATGTAACACCCGTGAGCTACAGAGGCAATCCTGTATCAGGTGGCCAGTTAAGCCCTGTTAGCACCTGATCACAATTCCTTCAAAACAAGTTACCCAACCCTGTGGGTTTTGCTTTCGTAAGCCTGCACTCCCCGGCGTAATTCCAAGCACGATTTCAACCTCGGTCCTCTCTGTGCCCCCCACATTGCAAGCCCTAAGACCGCAAATAAACACTTTTGGCTGCTTTACAGCCTCTTCTTGATTGATATACCTAATGTCTTGATTCCAGACGAAAACAAAAGCCAACGATAGATCTTCACAGATACCCAAGGGACCTCTAGCTGTGGTTAAAAGCCATAAACACAAAAGAACATCAGGAAAATGTCTATGCTTAAGGTCTCTCTGACTCCTTGGATTCCATGCCCAGGAATAAGACCATCAGGATCAGCCCCTGGGACCTCCAAAGACCCCTCTGCTTGCCCTGCACTCTCCCAGGACACTCCAGCAAGGAACTGACTGCCCCACGTTGTGACATTGTTTCTGTGTCTCTCATCTCCCCCAGAGGGCGGGGGCTGGTCTCACGCTCTCTATCCCTCTCCTAGACCCTCCCGCAAAGGTCTGGAACAGAAACAGCGTGCAAAGGTTTGCAGAATCCGGTACCATCCGGGCCAGGCACTAACACTGGAAGATTTCCATGTGGCCGCAGCGCCCTCTGTTGGACACATTCTGCAGCCGCGGGGCACTCACCGGAGTGGGGGCGTTCACCACCGACAGATTGTACCCGTAGAGGAAGGATGAGCCAAAGGCACCCACGAGAGAGGCCACAATGAGCGAGCAGGAACAGTCCTGGGAAAGGAGAGGGCAGCACGTCAGATCTGACAGTCGGGCACAGAGCTAGGGCACACAGGACGCACCTGGGCTGTCCCCTTGTCTGGGGAGACCGTCCCAGAGAATCCCCAGGGCAAGGATGCAAGCTCCCGGAGCCAGGCTGGCAGGTGAGTTGCCTGTCCAGGTCCACCTGCCTGTGCAGGTGCCCTGGATGGGTTCGGTCAGCCCCCGGAGCTCAGTTTGCTTCTGCCTGCTGCAACAGATCAGTGACTTGCAGACCTAATGTCCTAGCAGGTGCTCTGTAAGCAGCCACATACTGTTACATAAGCTGAATTTGGCCACTTTCTGAACCACATAGCAGCAAAAAGCAAAGCCAGACTCAGGCGCCAACAGTAGCGACGGGTGCTGACAAGAGGGACGGACCAGGCATTTTTCAGAGCATTTTCTGGGTATTCTCACATTGGAATCTTTAGACGCGTTTCGATCCTGATGTTATGGGTGGGGAAACAGGCACAGAGGTGTCCGTGGTGCCGTCTGGGATGGTGGCTGGAGCCCATGCAGCCTCCTGCTGCACCACGCTGCCCCTCCCCCACTGCCTCTCCGTCTGGGAACAGAGCCTAGGAGCCTGAGGCTGCGCACAGCGGCACAGGTGCACACACCCTCACGGGCACGCACACACGCCACCGCACGTGCTGTTCTAGACTCAATCTGCAGGCCACTGTGAGCGCCTCAGGCCAAGGACCGGCAGAGACATACAGGGCTCAGCCCGGAGGACGAGGCATCTGCCTCCACGGAATCCTGTCCTTTGGCCTCATCCAAGGATGGTCACAATCAGGACAGGGTCCCGGAGCGGAAGCATCTGGACCACTTGGCAAAAGCTGACCAGCTGGCAGGAGCTGGAGGCAGGAGGGGTTGCCATCCGAAGCTGGCCAGCGTACTATAGGCCAGTCTCCAGATGGAGGAGACCCAGGTGCTCTTGGAAGCCACTTTCTCTGCTATTCCATAACGTGTGTGTGCTTCTTGGGCCAGACCCTGATCAAGCTCCAGGGATACAGTGGCAAACAAAACAGACAAGGTCCACAGTTCCGGTCCACTGCACCGGTCAAATGCTGTTTGGAAGGGAAAGCTGGACCCCAATAGCCAGTTCCCTGCTCTGCCCACCTCCGTAGTCTCCTCTAGCATGGGATGTTCCGAGCACTCAACTGTGGGAATCAGAGCCACTTTCCTGACCTTCCTGGGTCTCAGCTTGCCCAGCTGGAAAATGGATCTAAGAACAGCACTGGCTGTCCAGGTTGTGGAGGACTGGCTGTGTGGCTGGATGAGGACAAAGGGCGTGTTCAGAAAGGCTGTTTACTCCTTCTGTTTTCCCTCTTGCCCAGCCGTGCAGAATGGCTGCTGCTCAGGTCAGGCGCCAAGGTCTTTCTTGGCCTGGCCCGTATGGCCACGTACGCCAGGAATTCTCCCTTCTAGAGACTTCTGTATCCAAGACCCACGACCGCGTCCCCTCCTCTGAAAGCTCTTCTGGAAGCTCCACCTTCTCATGTTGACACTTCTCTATGATTCAACTCTGTCCTACCCCGGGCTCTGCCACTTTGG
>NW_023179983.1:0-188 GCF_002007445.2 Ailuropoda melanoleuca
GTTTGTGTTCCCTCTCTCGCTGGCTGTCTCTATTTCTGTCAAATAAATAAATAAAATCTTTAAAAAAAAAACAAAAAAGGAACCAGAAATACAGTAGAGCAAATCAACAGGATTAGAAGCTGGTTCTTTGAGAGAATCCATAAAATTGATAGACCACTGGCAAGACTTATCTAAAAGAAAAGAGAAAG
>NW_023179983.1:467-596 GCF_002007445.2 Ailuropoda melanoleuca
AACAAAACTCCAGGTCCGGATGCTTTTCCTGGGGAATTCTACCAAACATTTAAAGAACAAATAATACCTATTCTCCTAAAGTTATTTTAAAAAATAGAAACAGAAGGAAAGCTACCAAACTCTTTCTAT
>NW_023179984.1:0-3644 GCF_002007445.2 Ailuropoda melanoleuca
TAACAAAATAAATTATTTTAAAAAAATAAATAATAAATAAATAAAAATAAATAAATAAAATTTTAAAAAATACAAGCTCCATCCATGTCCTTGAAAATGGCGGTTTCATTTTTTTTATGGCTGAGTAATATTCCATTGTATATATATAAATACATACCACATCCTTATCCATTCATCAGTAGATGGACACTTGGGCTGTTTCCATAGCTTGGCTATTGTAGATAATATTGCTATAAACATTGGAGTACATGTATCCTTTTGAATTATTATTTTTGCATTCTTTGGATAAATACCTAGTTGTGTAATTGCTAGTTGGTAGGGTAGTTCTATTTTTAACTTTTTAAGGAACCTCTATATTGCTTCCCTTAGTGGCTACATCACTTTGCATTCCCACCAACAGTGCAAGGTGTTCCCCTTACCAACACTTGTTGTTTCCTGTGTTGTTCATTTTGATTTTAGCCACTCTGATGGGTGTGAGGTGATGCTCATTATAGTTTTGATTTGCATTTTCCTGATGATCAGTGATGTCGGGCATCTTTTCATGTGTCTATTGGCTATCCGTATGTCTTCTTTGGGAAAATGTCTATTCATGTCTTCTGCCCATTTTTTAATTGGACTGTTCATCTTTGGGGTGTTGAGTTTTATAAGTTCTTTATATATTTNGTTGTAGATAATACTGCTATAAACATTGGAGTACATGTATCCTTTTGAATTATTTTTGCATTCTTTGGATAAATACCTAGTAGTGTAATTGCTAGTTGGTAGGGTAGTTCTATTTTTAACTTTTTGAGGAACCTCTATATTGCTTCCCTTAGTGGCTACATCACTTTGCATTCCCACCAACAGTGCAAGGTGTTCCCCTTACCAACACTTGTTGTTTCCTGTGTTGTTCATTTTGATTTTAGCCACTCTGATGGGTGTGAGGTGATGCTCATTATAGTTTTGATTTGCATTTTCCTGATGATCAGTGATGTCGGGCATCTTTTCATGTGTCTATTGGCTATCCATATGTCTTCTTTGGGAAAATGTCTATTCATGTCTTCTGCCCATTTTTTAATTGGACTGTTCATCTTTGGGGTGTTGAGTTTTATAAGTTCTTTATATATTTTGGATACTAACCCTTTATCAGATATGTCATTTGCAAATATCTTCTCCCATTCCATAGGCTGCCTTTTCGTTTTGTTGATTGTTTCCTTCACTGTGCAGAAGCTTTTTATTTTGATGAAGTCCTAATAGTTTGTTTTTGCTTTTGTTTCCCTTCCCTCAAGAGACACATCTAGTAAGAAGTTGCTGTGGCCAATGTCAAAGAGGTTATTGCTTGTGTCTACCCTGGGATTTTGATAGTTTCCTGTCTCATATTTAGGTCTTTCATCCATTTTGAATTTATTTTTGCATATGATGCAAGGAAGTGGTCCAGTTTCATTCTTCTGCATGTTGCTGTCTAGTTTTCCCAACACCATTTGTTGAAGAGACTGTCTTTTTCCCAATTAGATATTCTCTCCTGCTTTGTTGAAGATTAATTGACCATATAGCTGTGGGCTCATTTCTGGGTTTTCTATTCTGTTCCATTGACCTATGTGTCTATTTTTGTGCCAGTACCATACTGTTTTGATCANTTTTGATGAAGTCCTAATAGTTTGGTTTTTTTTTTTGTTTTTTTTTTTTTAATTTTATTTTATTATATTGTGTTAATCACCATACAGTACATCCCCAGANTTTCAGCTTTGTAATATAACTTGAAATCCAGAATTGTGATGCCTCCAGCTTTGCTCTTTCAAAGTTCCTTTGGCTATTAGGGAGTTTTGTGGTTCCATACAAATTTTAAGATTGTTTGTTCTAGCTGTGTGAAAAATGCCCTTGGTGTTTTTTGGGGGGTGGGGGGTTGGGGTTTTTGGTTTTTGTTTTGTTTTGTTTTGTTTTTTGGGGTTTTTTTTTTTGGTTTTTTGTTTTTGTTTTTTGTTTTAGTTTTTATGTGAATTCCAGTTAACACACAGTACAATATTAGTTTCAGATGTACAATTTATTGATTCAATACTTACATACAAAGGAGCTCACTTGTTGTGATCAGCTGTTGGTGTTTGGGTAGGAATTGCATTCAATATTTAGACTGCTTTGGGTAATATAGACATTTTAACAATGGCTGTTCTTCCAATCCATTAGCATGGAATGTCTTTCATTTCTTTGTGTCATCTTCAGTTCCTTTCATCAGTGTTTTAAAGTTTTCAGAGTACAGGTTGTTTACTTCTTTGGTTAGGTTTATTCCTAAGAATCTTATTGGTTTTGGTACAATTGTAAATGGGATTGATTCCTTAATTTTGCTTTCTGCTGCTTCATTTTTGGTTTATAGAAATGCAAAAGATTTTTTTTTTAAAGATTTTATTCATTCATTTGACAGAGAGAGAGACAGCCAGTGAGAGAGGGAACACAGGCAGGGGGAGTGGGAGAGGAAGAAGCAGGCTCCCAGCAGAGGAGCCTGATGTGGGGCTCGATCCCATCACGCCAGGATCATGCCCTGAGCCAAAGGCAGACGCCCAACAACTGCGCCACCCAGGCACCCCTGCAAAAGATTTCTGTATGATGATTTTGCATCTGTATTTTGACACATGTATCCTGAGACTTTTCTGAATTCATGTATCAATTACAGCAGTTTCTTGGTGAAATCTTTGTCGTCTGCAAATAGTGAAAGTTTTACTTCTTCCTCACCAATTTGGATGGGTTTTATTTCTTTATGTTGTCTGATTGCTGTAGCTACGACTTCCATTGCTATGTTAAATAACAGTGGTGAGAGTGGACATCCCTATCTTGTTCCTGACCATAGAGAAAANTGCCCTGAGCCAAAGGCAGACGCCCAACAACTGCGCCACCCAGGCACCCCTGCAAAAGATTTCTGTATGATGATTTTGCATCTGTATTTTGACACATGTATCCTGAGACTTTTCTGAATTCATGTATCAATTACAGCAGTTTCTTGGTGAAATCTTTGTCGTCTGCAAATAGTGAAAGTTTTATTTCTTCCTCACCAATTTGGATGGTTTTTATTTCTTTATGTTGTCTGATTGCTGTAGCTATGACTTCCATTGCTATGTTAAATAACAGTGGTGAGAGTGGACATCCCTATCTTGTTCCTGACCATAGAGAAAAATGTTTCGGTTTTTCCCAGTTTATGATGATATTAANAATGTTTCGGTTTTTCCCAGTTTATGATGATATTAACTGCAGGTAATTCATACAGGGCCTTTGTTATGTTGAGGTATGTTCCCCCTAAACCTATTTTGTTGAGTGTTTTTATCGTGAATGGATGTTGCACCTTGTCAAATGCTTTTTCTGCATTTACTGAAATGATCATATGCTTCTTATCCTTTCTTTTATTAATGTGGTATAACATGCTGATTGATTTCCAAATACTGAACCACCCTTGCAACCCAGGAATTTGATCACGGTGAATGATTTTTTTTAATGTATTGTTGGATTTGGTTTGCTAGTATTTTATTGAGAATTTTTGCATCTGTGTTCACCGGGGATATTGGCCTATAGTTCTCTTTTTTAGTGGAGTCTTTTTCTGGTTTTGGTATCATGGTAATGCTGGCCTCATGATTGAATTTGGAAGTTTCTTTCCTCTTCTATTTTTTGGAATAGTTTGAGAA
>NW_023179985.1:0-1966 GCF_002007445.2 Ailuropoda melanoleuca
CTGAATTCCATTTCTGATAATTGGGATACATCCATATGTATTAATTCTGTGGCAGAGACCACAGACTCATTGTCTTTTTTTTGCTGGGCGGGATTTTTCCTTCTCGTCATTCTGATGAGGAGAGATTGCGGGGTTGTCCAGAGCCCATGTTGTTGACTGGGACCCAGGCCGTGCGCCCTTGTTTTATAGAGATCTTAGGGATGTGGGCTTCTTCCTTAAAGATTTTATTTATTTATTTGAGAGAGAGAGACAGACAGTCAGCAAGAAAGGGAACCCAAGCAGAGGAGTGGGAGAGGAAGAAGCAGGCTCCCGGTGGAGAAGCCCGATGAGGGACTCCTTTCCGGAACGTTGTGATCACACCCTAATCCAAAGACTGGTGCTTAATGACTGTGCCACCCAGGCGCTCTGGGTTGTGGGCTTCTTGATTTTTCAGCCTGACTTCTGGGGGAGGGGCCTGCTGGCGGGTACTCAGAAAACCCTGTTTGGGTTGAGTCTCCGTGTCACCTGTGAGGGGGGATGGGGATGGGCACCCTGTGAGCCGGTATTTCCGGGCTTTTGTTCTCTGGCGGCTTTCCCTGGCGGTTTGCTATGCCTCTTCTGAGAGAGCAGCAGCGGCTGAAATTCAGCCTCTGTCTCAGAACAGAGGGATCGCGGATCGTTCTCCACTGATGTTCTGGCCACTTTAACTCTGTTTCTGTTGGTGCTGCTCAACCCTGCAGCATCCCGGGCTGTGCGCCCCACACCCGGCGTCCCAGCCCTCACTTCCAGGGCCGGCACGTCTCTGTCCTTTGTGTTTCCAACCCCGCCAGCCGCCAGTCGCCAGCCACCCCGCATGGGCTCCCGGAGCTCCCTGTCTCAGTCTGGTGTCTCGCGGGTGCTGATTGTGAGTCCGCCTGCACCCCGTGCAGGTGGCCCTCCAGCCGCCAGCCACCAGCCGCCCTGCGCACGCTCCCAGAGCTCCCAGTCTCAGCCTCGATCCAGTGAGCACACCGGAGCTCCGGAGCTCCGTGAGATGCTTGGTGGTGCACNAGTGGCACACGCTCCTGGCTCACGGACTCAGTCTGCCTTTTCCAGGGTGCGGGTCCACGGTCCGCCCGCTCCCCGGTGCAGGTGGCCCACCAGCTGCCCCGCGTGCACTCCCGGAGCTCCCGTTCTCAGTCTGCTGTCTCACGGGTGCCATCCGTGAGTCCACCTGCTCCCCCGTGCAGGTGGCCCGCCAGCCGCCAGCCGCCCCACGTGCGCTCCCGGAGCTCCCATTCTGCTGTCTCAAGGGTGCGGGTCCGTGGTCTGTCCGCTCCCCCGTGCAGGTGGCTACCGCTTCCCGGCGCCCTGACACAGAGGCTCCCTCCCCCTTCTGTTTATCTTCCGATATCTGTGCATGGTTTCATGGCTCCCCGCTTCGTACCTCAATACTCAGCGCTGGAGATGTTCATTTGTAGAGATCCAGATGTATCTTCCTGCGTCTCAGGCTGATTCCGTGGATATTCCTGCTGGTCTGGTACCTATCCAGCTCAACTCAGGGGACCGGCTGAAAAAGGGGTCCCCTACTCCTCCACCATCTTAACCCCAATATCTATGGCAATCCTCTTACTGTTCAACACAGATATTTGAAAATCTTCTCTCTTCATGCATCAGGATGTTTGAAGTTCATTCTCTATACAGAGCCTTGGTGCCCAGAGTGGAATGAACAACATTTCTTAAAACATTCCCTCACCCTCGAGCCAATGCTTCCAGCCTCATGAGAAAAGATGTGAGTTTCAGTGGGTTTTCTATGGAGTTCTCTCATAAAGTTAAGGATACGATAATTCCTTTATGCCGAGAAACACACTTCTGAGTATGTTTCCTACTTCAAGAAAGAAGACGTGCCTTGAAGGATGGATTCAGTATGGTCCTTTTTGAAGCTTAGTCTCTGCCACTTTCCTTATGCTTTCAGCAAAACTTTGCGAATGTTTCCATCTTCATGACA
>NW_023179986.1:0-723 GCF_002007445.2 Ailuropoda melanoleuca
CCCTTTCTGAGTCAGATTGATCTGTATACCTTGTTCCTTTTTTATAATATATCCTCCATAATGCTGTCAGAATATGTTCTCCATTTCTGACACAAAGTTCAAAACCTTACAGGTGAATATGATTCTTTACAATTTGGCACTTGCGTTGCTCCAGCTTTAAATCTACCCAGTACTCACTCTGAATTGTAGCTGTCCTACTTGCTATGCCCTAAATGCGTCATGTATTTCTATGCTTCNTGTATTTCTATGCTTCTAAGAGCTCTCTTTTGCCATTCCCTTTGTTTAATAAGTTCTACTGTTCTAGTCTGCCCCATTCCTTATTCATGACCAAAGACAATTGTTACCTCCTTAGTAAAACTTTGCCCACCTTTATTCTTCCTCTCCCACACTTTGAATGAACTGCTCTTTCAATCGATCGTGTACCCAGGGGTCTTTAAAGATACAACTTATTCTTTGGCACTTACTGTGTTGAGCTAGTCATTTGTGTCTATGACTATACTGTAGTATCTTTAAAAGCATGGGCCTCTTCATTTCACAAATATTGTTGACAAAAAGTGACTGCTTGTCATGCTCCAGGCAGTGTATTAGGTGCTAGGGATATGGCAGTGAACCAGACAAGTAAGTTCTCTGATCTCACAGAGCTTTTGTTCTGCATGTGGCAGGATGGGGAGAGGAGGAAGTTGGTGAGAAGTGAGAAAAAGACAGGTAAGAAACACATCATGG
>NW_023179987.1:0-3237 GCF_002007445.2 Ailuropoda melanoleuca
TTTCTAACAGAAATGGTTTAGGCATTTTCGTTCCATTGCCATCAGCAATTTTGATGGGATTTACAAAAGAAGCAAACATTGTATTGGAAGCTGGTTTGGCCAAATTTTGTTTCTAAGTGCTGTGCTCATCGTGTTTCACTCACGGTAACAAAGCACCTTGATTTTTGTTCCACGTTCTATNAAAGCACCTTGATTTTTGTTCCACGTTCTATAAGGCCGATGTGACTTCAAGGGCTTTATCTTCACAGTTTTTTTCTTGTTTCTAAGTCCTGGATGCTTCCAAGGCACATTTACCCAATGGGGAATCTGGGTTCCAAGGAAACGCGGATGTTAGCTGGAAGTGTTATCCTGGACGCTCTTCTTTAATACCAATTAGAAGGGCCTGAGTCCTCGAAATTCTTGAACTTTTTCATTTTGACTCCCTTATTTAAGTGAGATGATGTTCGTTGATATTTCCCTGGATTGTGTGGTGTCTCAGAGACCACTATGTGGCACTCTCGTCAGGCTTCCGTGAACACTTTCCGTCATGTTTCCCTATTCACGAAGGATGACGAAAGGGCTAAGACGGCCACTGCACAGTGTTGATTCTGACAGAAATGTTTTAGGCATTTTCTTTCCATTGCCACCAGCAGTTTTGATAAGATTTACCTATGAAGCAAACAATGCATTGGAGGCTGGTTTGGCCAAATTTTGTTTCTCAGTGCTGTGTTCATCGTGTTTCACTCACGGGTACAAAGCACCTTGATTTTTGTTCCACGTTCTATAACGCCGATGTGATTTCAAGGTCTTTATCTTCGCTGTTTGTTTCTTGGTTCTAAGTGCTGGATATTTCCAAAGCACATTCACCCAATGGGGAATCTGTGCCCCTATTGAAAACGCGAATGTTAGGTTTAGGTGTTTTCCTGGAAGCTCTTCTTTAATACCAATAAGAAGGGCGCTGATTCCTCTAGAGTCTTGAACTTTTTCATGTATACTGCCTTATTTAAGTGAGATGAAGTGCATTGATATTTCCCTGGATTGTGTGGTGTCTCAGAGACCACTATGTGGCACTCTCGTCAGGCTTCCGTGAACACTTTCCCTCATGTTTCCCTATTCACGAAGGATGATGATAGTGCTAAGACGGCCACTGCACAGTGTTGTTTCTGACGGAAATGATTTAGGCATTTTCGTTCCATTGCCAGCAGCAATTTGATAGGAGTTACCCATGAAGTAAACATTGCATTGGAGGCTGGTTTGGCCAAATTTTGTTACTCAGTGCTGTGCTCAACTTGTTTCACTCATGGTAACAGAGCACCTTGATGTTTGTTCCACGTTCTATAAGGCCGATGTGACTTCAAGGGCTTTATCATCGCTCTTTGTTTCTTGTTTCTAAGTGCTGGATATTTCCAAGGCACATTCACCCAATGGGGAATCTTGGTCCCTATTGAAAACGCTGATGTTAGCTGGACGTGTTATCCTGGACGCTCTTCTTTAATACCAATGAGAAGGGTGCTGAGTCCTCAAAATTCTTGAACTTTTTCATTTATACTGCCTTATTTAAGTGAGATGAAGTTCGTTGATATTTCCTCGATTGTGTGGTCTCTCAGAGACCATTATGTGGCACTCTCGTCAGGCTTCATGGACACTTTCCCTCATGTTTCCCTATTCACGAAGGATGATGATAGTGCTAAGACGGCCACTGCACAGTGTTGTCTCTGACAGAAATGATTTAGGCATTTTTGTTCCATTTGCCACCAGCAGTTTTGATAGGATTTACCCATGAAACAAACATTGCACTGGTGGCTGGTTTGGCCATATTTTGTTTCTCAGTACTGTGCTATCGTGTTTCACTCACGGTAACAAAGCACCATTATTTTTGTTCCACATTCTATAAGGCCGATGTGACTTCAAGTGCTTTATCTTCGCACTTTGTTTCTTGGATCTAAGTGCTGGATGATTCCAAGGCACATTTAGCCATTGGGGAATCTGGGTCCTAAGAAGCGCTGATGTTAGCTGGAGGTGTTATCCTGGACGCTCTTCTTTAATACCAATAAGAAGGGCGCGGAGTCCTCGAAATTCTTGAACTTTTTCATTTATACTGCCTTATTTAAGAGAGATGAAGTTCGTTGATATTTCCCTGGATTGTGTGGTGTCTCAGAGACCACTATGTGGCACTCTCGTCAGGCTTCCGTGAACACTTTCCCTCATGTTTCCCTATTCACGAAGGATGATGATAGTGCTAAGACGGCCACTGCACAGTGTTGTTTCTGACGGAAATGATTTAGGCATTTTCGTTCCATTCCCAGCAGCAATTTTGATAGGATTTACCCATTAAGCAAACATTGCATTGGAGGCTGGTTTGGCCAAATTTTGTTTCTCAGTGCTGTGCTCATAGTGTTTCACTCATGGTAACAAAGCACCTTGATTTTTGTTCCCCGTTCTATAAGGCCGATGTGACTTCAAGGGCTTTATCTTCGCTCTTTGTTTCTTTGTTCTAAGTGCTGAAATCTTCCAAAGCACATTTACCCAATGGGGATTCTGGGTCCCAAGGATACGCGGATGTTCGCTGGAGGTGTTTTCCTGGACGCTCTTCTTTAATACCAATAAGAAGTTGGCTGAGTCCTCAAAATTCTTGAACTTTTTCATTTATACTCGCTTATTTAAGTGAGATGTCGTTCCTTGATATTTCCCTGGATTGTGTGGTGTCTCAGAGACCACTATGTGGCACTCTCGTCAGGCTTCCGTGAACACTTTCCCTCATGTTTCCCTATTCACGAAGGATGATGATAGTGCTAAGACGGCCACTGCACAGTGTTGTTTCTGACAGAAATGGTTTAGGCATTTTCGTTCCATTGCCACCAGCAGTTTTGATGGGATTTACCCATGAAGCAAACATTGAATTGGAGGCTGGTTTGGCCAAATTTTGTTTCTCCGTGCTGTGCTGATCGTGTTTCACTCACGGTAACAAAGCACCTTGATTTTTGTTCCACGTTCTATAAGGCCAATGTGACTTCAAGGGCTTTATCTTCGCACTTTGTTTCTTGGTTCTAAGTGCTGGATGCTTCNGTTCATCCAATGGGGAATCTGGTTTCCTATTGAAAACACGGATGTTAGCTGGGGGTGTTATGCTGGACGCTCTACTTTAATACCAATAAGAAGGGCCNATTTAATACCAATAAGAAGGGCCCTGAGTCCTCGAAATTCTTGAACTTTTTCATTTATACTGCCTTATTTAATTGAAATGAAGTTCGTTGATAT
>NW_023179988.1:0-1823 GCF_002007445.2 Ailuropoda melanoleuca
ATGGTTGCACTGTAAGGTTTTTTCCCCCCAAATAATCAATTTCCTTCCTTTCTTAGTATTTGTTTTGTATTTTAAATTCTAAAGATATATACATAATTTCACATAAATGCATACACGTGATCCCATATACTTTAAAAATAGCCGTTTTCCACTTGTGGGATAATTCATCTCATACCCTCTTTGTTGCTTCCTTTAAGTTTTTATAAGCATATATATGAGTGACTTTGTTCTATTACTTTTTTTGAGATTTGTGTTAGTGCTAATCATAATGTTATAATTAGCTTTAATAATTATTAAAGAATATCTCTCATCACTTTCATTTCTCTTGCATATTCTTCATGATAAACTTCAAAGTAATTTCAAAACTTTTAAAATCCTTTGCAGTTGCTACTGGACTAGCATTGTATCAAAGCATAACTTTAAGGAGACCTGTCACTTTTTCAATTTTAGTTATGCCATGGAGAAATATGCCTTATTTTATGTAAGTCTTTTCTATTTTTCATTAAAGCTTTATCATGTGGGTTTCTAGCACACATTTCTTATTAGCGTCATTCCTGGATATTTTCTACTTATTGCCTTCTATTATATATGGAGTCTTTATTTTTCTTATTATATTTTTCTAACCAGTTTCTGCTTATACATAAGGACATAAATACTTTTGGAAAATTTATATTTAATCTGGTTGTTTACTAAAACTACTTGTATTAATTCTGTAATTTAAAAAAATTACTTTTATTCCCTTTTGGCCTCCAAAATTTAAACTCTATATATTTTTTTAAAATTTTTGTCCCTTTGGTGATTATTTTCTGATGGTTGGATTAATCTCCTTTTCAGAACTGCAATTTGAAGGCAGGACACTCTCCCAGCATCTGGAGAGTGTTATTCTACTGGTCCGATATCCTCCTAACTTTGCTGCTTTTGTTCCCTGAAATTCTCAACATCGGTGGTGCATTAAAATGTACGATTTCCAGTAAGCAGTACTGCTGGGGCTCTTGTGTCCTGGTCTGTATCTCCTTTCAGATATCATACTTTAATACAATGTCCCAATACCAGTTTCTATGCCTGATCTGTTTCACTGAGAACTGCTCTGCCCAGTCACATGGAGGAGAACTGGTATGGGTAGAATTATGGCTACCTTAGAAAGTAGCAATTAAACAGTAGAGGAGACTGCTCAGCTTTCAGCTTATTTCAGATTTATAAGCAGAGAAAGCAGATAATGGGAGAAGCAGGAATGGTTTTCCTCCCAATTTTAGGAGGGTGGCTTCGTTCATTTGCTAACATTTCCATATGCTTTGCAGATCATAAAAATCTTTCCTAGATTTTAGCAACAAATTGATGGCCACTTCTGACTTTGAAACGGTTGGAAGTTCTTAAGTTCTTCTCCTATACATAGGTATTTCAGTGGAAAGCTGATGGAACTTGCTTCTTGGGCTATAAGCCAGATGACATTCTTTTTTTTTAATTTTTTTAAATTTTTTTAAAGATTTTATTTATTTATTCGACAGAGATAGAGACAGCCAGCGAGAGACGGAACACAAGCAGGGGGAATAGGAGAGGAAGAAGCAGGCTCATAGCGGAGGAGCCTGATGTGGGGCTCGATCCCATAACGCCAGGATCACGCCCTGAGCCAAAGGCAGACGCTTAACCGCTGTGCCACCCAGGCGCCCCCCAGATGACATTCTTAATAGGAATAATGAAATGAAAGTGATGAGAGATATTCTTTAATAATTATTAAAGCTAATTATAACATTGTGATTAGCACCTTAGTAGGAAGTTAAGAAGTTTGGAGGCAAATGAAGTAGACTTTGGAAACTAGTGTTCTA
>NW_023179989.1:0-187 GCF_002007445.2 Ailuropoda melanoleuca
GATTGCTGTTGCAAGGACTTTTAGTACTATGTCGAATAATAGTGGCAAGAGTGGGCATCCTTGTCGTGTTCTTGATCTTAAGAGAAAGCCTTCCAGCTTTTCCCCATTGGGAATGATATTTGCTGTAGGCTTTTCATAGATGGTTTTTATGAGATTGAGGAATGTACCCTCTATCCCTACACTCTGC
>NW_023179989.1:467-723 GCF_002007445.2 Ailuropoda melanoleuca
CTGGTTTGGGGATCAAGGTAATATTGGCCTCATAGAATGAGTTTGGTAGCTTTCCTTCTGTTTCTATTTTTTGAAATAGCTTTAGGAGAATAGGTATTTGTTCTCCATTGAATGTTTTGTAGAATTCCCCAGGAAAACCATCCGGGCCTGGAGTTTTGTTTTTTGGAAGGGTGTTTATCACTGAATCAATCTCTTCATAATTAATTGGCCTGTTTAAGAAATCAATTTCTTCCTGTTTCAGTCTTGGTAGTTTATA
>NW_023179990.1:0-1396 GCF_002007445.2 Ailuropoda melanoleuca
AAGGCACAGTGCTTTTCCAGAGTAGGAAATCTGGAGGTATTGCATGTTGGCTTCTGTAATCTTGGAAATATGTAAACATTGATGAATATTTCCAAAATTTATAGGAGTTAGAGTTGCACCCCATGGTGCGCAGTGGTTAATTATCCGACTGGTCAATGTCAACATTTCTTTTCTTATTTAAACGTTAATCCAAAGTCTGACTAGTGTTAAACCTTAGAAGAATTAATGCATTTGCACATAAAAATTTGGACAAAAAACTTCTTCCCACAATCTTAAAGTGTGATCAATTACTGGCCTTCAATGATTCAATGAAAACAACATTATAATCATTGACTCTTCTCATAAACATTAGCCATAATAAATGTTTGATTTTTTAAAAAAAGTGCTATGACCCAGCGTTCCTTATTCCAGTCACTTTTTAAGGCATTTTATCCTAAAGTATAATCATTTTTCTGACCTTCTTTACGAGAATTACAAAGAAAACTTTCTAATATTAAAAAAAACATAACATGTAAACAAGATAAGATAGCACTTGAAGGCTTTTGAAGATAAGAAAATTGCTGTTATTTTCTCTCTACTTATGAAAATAGAATCATATCAGAACCACAACCTCATGTTTTAGAGGTGAATATCAAGGGAGATCTTTAGTGTGAGAGGGAATTCCCAGAAATACTGCTAACTGAAAACTTTTGGGGAAAGTAATAAATTGTGGTTAAATAATACTTTCATTTCTTCATTATTAAGAATGTTATTGAAGGGGTGCCTGGGTGGCTCAGTCATTAAGTGTCTGCTTTCGGCTCAGGGCGTGATCCCAGGGTCCTAGGATCAAGCCCCCCATCAGGCTCCCTGTTCCACCGGGAGTGCTGGGAGTCTGCTTCTTCCTCTCCCACTCCCCCTGCTTGTGTTCCCTCTCTCGCTGGCTCTCTCTGTCAAATAAATCAATAAAATCTCTAAAAAAAAAAAAATGTTATTGAAGAGCCACAAGGTACATTTTGCTACAAAACAAGGTGGTGAGGTGTTCATAGCAAGATTCGTTTGGGAAACAAAATAAATATTTGCATTAAACTTAGAACACTGTACCCTAAAGATCCCATAAATTAGGTAAATGTGAATCAATGAGAAGCCAAAGCGGAAAATCAATCCTGTAGGACTTTTCATTTGTAACACACTTTATTTTTTAAAGCATCTTCACACCATTATCACATTTTATCTTAATAGCATCCCTAAGATGGGTCATTGTTCAGTCATTGCTCATCACTCAGAAAGAAAACGTAGAGGGCGCCTGGGTGCCTCAGTCATTAAGCGTCTGCCTTTGGCTCAGGGCCTGATCCCAGGATCCTGGGATCGAGCCCCGCATCAGGCTCCTCCACTGGGAGCCTGCTTCTTCCTCTCCCAC
>NW_023179991.1:0-981 GCF_002007445.2 Ailuropoda melanoleuca
CTCCTGGAGCTTCCGGTCTCAGTCTGAATCCAGTGAGCACACCGATGTTCTGGAACTCCGTGAGATGCTTGGTGGTGCATGCTCCCGGCTCACGGTCTCATTCTGCTGTCTCGAGGGTGTGGGTCTGCGGTCCGCCCACTCCCTGGTGCAGGTGCCCCTCCAGCCGCCAGCCGCCAGCCGCCCTGTGCATGCTCCTGGAGCTCCCGGTCTCAGTCTGAATCCAGTGAGCACACCAGAATTCCGGAACTCTGTGAGATGCTTGGTGGCGTGTGCTCCCGGCTCAGGGTCTCAGTCTGCTCTCCCAAGGGTGCGGGTCCGCGGTCTACCTGCTCCACCGTGCAAGTGGCTACCACCTCCCTGCGCCCAGACATGGCGACTCCCTCCCCCTTCCATTTATCTTCCGATATCTGTGTGTGGTTTCACAGCTCCCCATTTCATACGTCAATACTCAGCACTGGAGATGTTCATTTGTAGAGATCCAGATGTATCTTCCTGCTTCTCAGGCTGATTCCGTGGATGTTCCTGCTGGTCTGGTACCTACCCAGCTCAACTCAGGGGACCGGCTAAAACAGGGGTCCCCTACTCCTCTGCCACCTTAACTCCTCTAACTGATAGTGTTTTGTCAAGGATTTTTGTGCCCATATTTGTAAGAGTTAGTGGTCTATAGATTTCTAGTGATGTGTACTTTTTTTACTTTGTAACAATGGCTACATGAAAGGAGATAGGAAGTCAACCACATTCGTGTGTCTTTTGGAACACGTTGTAAAATTTNATTGTGAAAATTTTGTATTATACTTTTGAACTAAGAAGGTGTTAGGGATGCTGACACCCGTGTAGTCAAAAATCTGCATGTGACTTTTGACTCCCCCAAACCTTAACCCCTAATAGTCTACTCTTGACCATAAACCTATCTGACAACATACAGAGTGGATTAACACATAGTTAATATGTTATATGTATTATATACTATAGTCTCATAAA
>NW_023179992.1:0-317 GCF_002007445.2 Ailuropoda melanoleuca
TGTTCCACCTTCCATAAGGCCATCGTGACTTCAAGGGCTTTCCCATCACACATTGTTTCTTGGTTCTAAGGGCTGGATCCTCCCCATGCCCCTACACACCATGTGGAATCGGGGTCCCCAGTGAAAAGGCTGCTGTTTGCTGGGGGTGTTTTCCTGGACGCTCTGATTTAATACCAATGAGAATGGCGCTGAGTCCACGAAAATCCTGAACCTTTTCATTCAGGCTCCCTTAATCACGAGAGATGATGATGGTTGATATTTCCCTGCACTTGTGGGGTCTCAGAGACCACTATGGGGCACTCTCGTCAGGCTTCCGC
>NW_023179992.1:425-1309 GCF_002007445.2 Ailuropoda melanoleuca
TGTTTTGGGCCTTTTCGTTCCATTGCCGCCAGCAGTTTTGACAGGATTTCCCCAGGGAGCAAACATTTCGTTGGAAGCGGGTTTTGGCCGAATTGTCTTTCTCAATGCTGTGTTCGTCGTGTTTTACTCACGGAACCAAGGCACCGTGATTCCTATTCCACCTTCCATAAGGCCGTCGTGACTTCAAGGCCTTTCCCCTCACACTTTGTTTCTTGGCTCTGAGGGCTGGATCCTCCCCAGGCCCCTACACCCAATGTGGAATCGTGGTCCCCAGTGAAAAGGCTGCTGTTCGCTGGAGGTTTTTTCCTGGACGCTCTGCTTTATTACCAATGAGAAGGGCGCTGAGTCCTCGAAAATCCTGAACCTTTTTGTTCATGCTCCCTTACTCACCAGAGATGATGATCGTTGATATTTCCCAGCACTGTGTGGGGTCACAGAGAGCACTATGGGGCACTCTCGTCAGGCTTCCGCGACCACTTTCCCTCATGTTTCCCTATTCACGAAGGGTGATGAGAGTGCTAAGACGGTCCCTGTACGGTGTTGTTTCTGACGGACGTGTTTTTACCTTTTCGTTCCATTGCCGCCAGCAGTTTTGACAAGATTTCCCCAGGGATCAAACATTTCGTTGGAAGCGGGTTTTGGCCGAATTGTCTTTCTCAGTGCTGTGTTCGTTGTGTTTCACTCACGGTACCAAAGCACCTTGATTCCTGTTCCACCTTCCATAAGGCCGTCGTGACTTCAAGGGCTTTCCACTCACACTTTGTTTCTTGGTTCTAAGGGCTGGATCCTCCCCAGGCCCCTACACNTAAAGGCTGCTGTTCGCTGGAGGCGTTTTCCTGGACGCTCTGCTATATTACCAATGAGAAGGGCGCTGAGTCCTCGAA
>NW_023179993.1:0-2462 GCF_002007445.2 Ailuropoda melanoleuca
AGTTTCCTATACACCACAACTCAGAGAAATTTCTAGATTTGTGGAGGTGCCAACGTGTGAGAGAGTTCAAGTGCTGAATGCACATGACAATTTCGGTCTTATGATAATTGTAAAACCAACCGAACTGTGCTGCTTTGCACTGTCCACTGATGTAGTCAAGGGTAGGCTGTGTGCGCAGAATAGGGGTCCAAATGTCTCAGACTTGACCTCAGCAGAAAGGAAGTCACGAGAGCAGGGACTGTGTCTGTCTTGTTCAGTGTATCCCCAGTGCCTAGAACAGTGGCTGCTTAATGGCTGATTCTCAGTAAATTTTGTGGTTGGCCAGCTGGATGGCTAGATGAGGAAGAGCCCTCCAGCCCAACCATCTTTCCAATCCTCCCCTCCTACAGCCTCAGACAGAGTCATCACGTCTCAAAGACAAGACTGGCACAAGAAATCCATTGCAAATTCAATCCCTAACCCAACAAGACAGATGGTGCAACCAGTCAGCGGCTCTTNTGGCTCTTTTTAGCCCATGGAGTTTACCAGAGACTATGGACCTGCCATACCTGCGTGCTGCAAAGACACTATACATACTGATTAGACTTCTGCTTATTAATAGTGGATTTACATGCAAACCAACACCGATCAGCCACAGACCTTTTTCAGAGGACAAGCTTTCTTTTCCTTTCCTTTCCTCTCCTCTCCTTTTCCTTCCTTTCTTTCCTTCCTTCCTTCCTTCCTTCCTTCCTTCCTTTCCATCACATATAAATAATTTATGGATTTGTACTTTCCTGAAATTCTCTATTTATAACGAATACACACAAATTCTACGCTCAGGGGAAAAAAATGTGTGGTGGGAGCGTAAGGGACATTCCTTCCCTCTGCCTCCTGCCTGCTCCCCTGGTTTGCCTGAGGTTGGCAGGTACATTACTTCCCAGCCCCGCTCCCCTTACATGAACCATTTTTATTTTTTATTTTTGTAAAGGCAGCTGATTTTATTTTTATTTGTTTATGATTTTATTATTATTTTTAAAGTTTTAAGTAGGTTCCATGCCCAACATGGAGCCTGAACTCATGACCCTGAGATCAAGAGTCGCATGCTCCACTGACTGAGCCGGCCAGGCTGGATGAACCATGTTTAAAAAGAAGACAGCAGATCTGTTCACACACAAGAAGCAGTAAGAATCAGCACGTGTGCAGAGCCAGCTTCCAGAAGGAGACTACTCTTCATCACAATGGCTGGCACGACTGAACGGCTACCATATACCGGGCATGGTGCTGGGGCTCCACACATATCGCGTCAGCTCACTGGCCCCCCGTGAGATGACCCCAAGGCAGCATTAGTGCTACCGCAGATGTAAGAAAGGGGGACCCTGAGAGACTCAACTCCTCACAGAAGATCAGAGCCAGACGGGTTAGACCCTGGAGTCTGGTTTTTCATCGGCATAGTGCTCTCCCTCCACCCCATCAGAGTTTGTACATCCTCGGGTGAGGGTCCTGACAGAGAAGACGGCCTCTGAGGATACAATGCATGAGTCTTAAACACTCTGGTTCATTGTGGCAAAAAGGTAGAAAAGGTTATTTTAGAAAGATTCTATTTTTTAGAATCCTTTTAAGGAACTCTATTTTTTAAAAATGCCTCTAAAAACTTCTGGCTGCAAATTTACATAAGGCATCGTTTTTCTTAACATGCATTGGTCTTTGAGCATAGAGTTTGGAGCTAAGGTCACATGACTGATATTATATTAAAAAACCCAAACCAAAAAGACAGACGCACCCAGCATGCTGCGTCTCTTCTTGGGCAAATGTTACCCCTGATCCGGGGCTTGGACAAATCTCACCGGGTTCCTTCCTTTTTTTGAGTATCTGAATCAAGAAAGTGAGCCCCCCAAGGGCCAGAATGGGCACTCTATAATTTAGGGTCTGGTCCTACAAGGTTTACTTGTCACTTCAACAAGATGTGCTTGTCCAAGATTATTCAGACGGTCACTCTGAGAGGTAAAAGACCCAAATACATCCTTGAAATTTAACTTTTCAGGCACTACTGCAGGGTGAATCAATTTCCTCCCCTGACCAATCTGTAATCTAGAGTCTGAGAGAAGGATTCCCTTCTGCTGCTCACCAGCTCGCTCGTGCTGTCAGAGCCTTGGCGCCAATTTTTTATTATTTTAGTCAAAGGAGAGAGCCTGTTCAGGTCTCACTGGATATTTACCTTGACCTGATTCTGATATCTAGTTATTCAAAATAAGCTGCAAGTAGAGGTAGGAGCCACTGAAATGCCCAGCTATGAGCAAAAATACGCNAGGGTGAATGTTACCCCTGATCCGGGGCTTGGACAAATCTCACCGGGTTCCTTCCTTTTTTTGAGTATCTGAATCAAGGAAGTGAGCCCTCCAAGGGCCAGAATGAGCACTCTATAATTTAGGGTCTGGTCCTACAAGGTTTACTTGTCACTTCAACAAGATGTGCTTGTCCAAGAT
>NW_023179994.1:0-328 GCF_002007445.2 Ailuropoda melanoleuca
CCCTGTTCAGCAGGGAGCCTGCTTCTCCCTCTCCCTCTGCCCTTTCTCACCATTCTCTCTCTCTCTCTCTCAAATAAATAAAATCTTTTAAAAAAGTTTGCGGCTTTTATGTAAATTTGAAGTTATATCAATGGTAAATATTAAAAAAGAAATTTAAGTAACATAGGTAAATTTTAAAAATATATTAAGACTTGGAAGATGAGCTTTTTCAGCCGGTCCCCTGAGTTGAGCTGGATAGGTACCAGACCAGAAGGAACATCCACGGAATCAGCCTGAGACGCAGGAAGATACATCTGGATCTCTACAAACGAACATCTCCAGCGCTGTA
>NW_023179994.1:441-1728 GCF_002007445.2 Ailuropoda melanoleuca
GTAGCCACCTGCACGGGGGAGCGGACGGACCGCGGACCCGCATGCTTGAGACAGCAGACTGAGAACGGGAGCCCCGGGAACGCGCACGGGGCGGCTGGCGGCTGGCGGGCCACCTGCACCAGGGAGCGGGCGGACCGCGGACCCGCACCCTGGAAACAGCAGACTGAGTCCGTGAGCCNGTGAGCCGGGAGCGTGCACCACCAAGCATCTCACGGAGCTCCGGAGCTCCGGTGTGCTCACTGGATCGAGGCTGAGACCGGGAGCTCCGGGAGCGTCCGCGGGGCGGCTGGCGGCTGGAGGGCCACCTGCACGGGGGAGCAGGCGGACTCGCGGTCAGCACCCGTGAGACGGAGACCGGGAGCTCCGGGAGCCTGCGCGGGGTGGCTGGCGACCGGCGGCTGGCGGGGTTGGAAACACAAAGGACAGAGACGCACCGGCCCTGGAAGTGAGGGCTGGGACGCCTGGTGTGGGGCGCACAGCCTGGGATGCTGCAGGGTTGAGCAGCACCAACAGAAACAGAGTTAAAGTGGCCAGAACATCAGTGGAGAACGATCCGCGATCCCTCTGTTCTGAGACAGAGGCTGAATTTCAGCCGCTGCTGCTCTCTCAGAAGAGGCATAGCAAACCGCCAGGGAAAGCCGCCAGAGAACAAAAGCCCGGAAATACCGGCTCACAGGGTGCCCATCCCCATCCCCCCTCGCAAGGGACACANTCCATCCCCCCTCGCAGGGGACACGGAGACTCTACCCAAACAGGGTTGTCTGAGTACCGGCCAGCAGGCCCCTCCCCCAGAAGTCAGGCTGAAAAATCAAGAAGCCCTCAACCTAGAGCACCTGAGTGGCGCAGTCATTAAGCTCCTGTCTTCGGATTAGGGAGTGATCACAACATTCCGGAAAGAAGTCCCTCATCGGGCTTCTCCACCGGGAGCCTGCTTCTTCCTCTCCCACTCCTCTGCTTGGGTTCCCTTTCTTGCTGACTGTCTCTCTCTCTCTCAAATAAATAAATAAACTCTTTAAGGAAGAAGCCCACATCCCTAAGATCTCTATAAAACAAGGGCGCACGGCCTGGGTCCCAGTCAACACTTGGGCTCTGGACAACCCTGCAATCTCTCTTCATCAGAATGACGAGAAGGAGAAGTCCCCCCCAGCANCTCATCAGAATGACCAGAAGGAGAAGTCCCCCCCAGCAAAGAAAAGATAATGAGTCTGTGGCCTCTCCCACAGAATTAATACATATGGATGTATCCCAATTATCAGAAATGGAATTCAGAGCAACAATGGTCAAGAT
>NW_023179995.1:0-601 GCF_002007445.2 Ailuropoda melanoleuca
CCTTGTTGTACAGTGCCCTTCATTCCTGCTTTCAACTCGTTTCTGTTTTCCAAAGATGTAGAGTCCTCCTTCGGAAAATGGAATATTCAGTTCAGTATGCTGTGGTTCCATGTTTTCATTTCCTTTTATCTCAGAAGAATTCAATGATAGAGCCACATACACTGTCTTCAAATAGTGCCCTACAAAAACTCTCCCATTCTAACTATGGTTCTTGAAACAGCCTTTTTTTAAAAGGTCATCCGTTGTTTTTTCCTCCTGATTATTAAAGTAATAAATTCTAATAAAAAAATTAGAAAGTATAAAGGAGAGAGACCTAATCCCTAATCTACCATCTAGGATATATGAACATAAAATAAATATGAATATCATAGAATGTTTCTTTTATTATAGTTATTAGGATATACACCAAATATTATATAATATTTATATGATATTTACTATATATCCTAGTATTTATCATATTTGGTATATGTTCTATGTTGGACTCTATATGATATTTGATATAAATATTATAAATATTAAGATGCATGCCAAATGTTATTTGTAATACAAAATTTCATATGTACTAAAAATAATTTTGGGCGTGCATTACCAGTATTTA
>NW_023179995.1:629-774 GCF_002007445.2 Ailuropoda melanoleuca
TTTTATATTTCTTATACATAATCATGTTATATTCTGCTTATTTAAAAAAAATTTTTTTAAAGATTTTATTTATCTATTTAACAGAGATAGAGACAGCCAGCGAGAGAGGGAACACAAGCAGGGGAGTGGGAGAGGAAGAAGCAGG
>NW_023179996.1:0-606 GCF_002007445.2 Ailuropoda melanoleuca
GGTTCCCTTGTCCAGGTGCCGCGGCGCCGCTCCTCCCCTCGGTTCCCCAGCCCAGAGCCTCGGCCGAGTCCAGGGCTCGGGAGGCACAAGGATGCGAGCACTGAGCGAGTAATGTGATGCATCTTCTCCTAGAACCCGAGCCCTGCGGAGCTCCCGGCGGCCAGGCCTCGAGCTGCGGCCGCCCAGCGAGCCCCAGCCAGCCGGCACCATGAACACCATCGTCTTCAACAAGCTCAGCGGCGCCGTGCTTTTTGAGGACCGCGGTGCTCCGGAACGGGAACGGGGCAGCCGACCCTACGGTGGCGTCCTGGACAGTACCCACGCCCGCCCTGAGGTGGGCATTCCGGACCGCCCGCCCCTCAAGGACAACCTCAGCCTGAGACACCGGACGACCGGGTACGCTCACCCTCCCGGGACCCCTGCCCGCCTGCAGCCCGGTCGGGTGGGAGCGGTGAGCGGCGCGGGAGTGCAAGTGGCAGCCGGGGCGCGTGGGTTAAGGGGCCCAGAGTTCCCGGGAGGCCGGGTCTCCACCCCGGTCTCGCGGATTGTCCTTTGAAGGCAGTTTCTCAAAATATAGGGGAATCGGTTCATCAGGATAGCCCCAAA
>NW_023179996.1:684-825 GCF_002007445.2 Ailuropoda melanoleuca
CCCGCCCCTCTCCGGACCACTGCTGCGGACGCCGGCTGAGAGCGGGATGCCTAGGAACAGGGCAGGGCTAAGCCGTCGGGGCTTCCCAGGTCAGGCCAGCCCCGTGGGCTTCCCCTCTTAGGTCACGACAGGGCCTAGCCA
>NW_023179997.1:0-825 GCF_002007445.2 Ailuropoda melanoleuca
CCGGCATCCCAGCCCTCACTTCCAGGGCCAGCGCGTCTCTGTCCTTTGTGTTTCCAACCCCGCCAGCCGCCCATCGCCAGCCGCCCTGTGCGGGCTCCCGGAGCTCCCGGTCTCAGTCTGGTGTCTCGCGGGTGCTGACCGCGAGTCCGCCTGCTCCCCCGTGCAGGTGGCCCTCCAGCTGCCAGCCACCCCGCGCACGCTCCCGGAGCTCCCGGTCTCAGCCTGGATCCAGTGAGCACATCAGAGCTCCGGAGCTCCATGAGATGCTTGGTGGCGCATGCTCCCAGCTCACGTACTCAGTCTGCTGTTTCTAGGGTGCGGGTCTGCAGTCCGCTGGCTCCCCGGTGCAGGTGGCCCGCCAGCCGCCAGCCGCCCCGCGTGCGCTCCCGGAGCTCCTGTTCTCAGTCTGCTGTCTCAAGCGTATGGGTCTGCGGTCCGTCCGCTCCCCTGTGCAGGTGGCTACCGCTTCCTGGCGCCCTGACATGGCGGCTCCCTCCCCCTTCTGTTTATCTTCCAATATCTGTGCACAGTTTCATGGCTCCCCGCTTTGTACCTCGATGCTCAGCGCTGGAGATTTTCATTTGTATAGATCCAGATGTATCTTCCTGCGTCTCAGGCTGATTCCGTGGATGTTCCTGCTGGTCTGGTATCTATCCAGCTCAACTCGGGACCGGCTGAAAAAGGGGTCCCCTACTCCTCCGCCATCTTAACTCCAATCCAAGCACACTTAAAATCTAATCCAAGGAGGACTTTGCAGGCTCCTGCTGATAAATGCCAGCTAATTCTTACAATTCCTATATAGTCTTTATACTCCCTTAGACCAAG
>NW_023179999.1:0-634 GCF_002007445.2 Ailuropoda melanoleuca
CTCAAAGGACACATTCTTTTATATACTTAGACAAGTAAACTCTTGTCATCTTGGATATCTCCAAGGTGTGTCCTAAATTGATAGCTGATGCCAGGGACCTGCAGGCCTTGAGTGGCCTGTGATGACTGGAAGTGTTTCTCTGGAATCACTTCACAGACTATAATTAGACTGGAAAGTAACTAGCCCTTACTTTCAGAGCCTTCTGAGAAGACTGTACACTTTCTAGATCAATCTCTATGGTCTGCTGACGTCAGAGTCCAGCCAAACAGTGGAACTGCCATGAACTATCTCCTTTTTCATTTTGGGGAATGGTGGTGTCAGTGGCTATTTGTTATAATCAGAGTGTTGAAGAAACAAGGGACAATTTCACTGGTTTTCCCTGTGCCCCTTCAACTTGGCTTGTTTCCCTTGCCCTTGGAGGAAAACTCAGGCCGTCACATATTTCTGGTCAATCTGAGGTATCAAAAAACCCTATGGTCACTTTTAGTCCAGTCNTGCTTTTAGTCCAGTCTCCATTTTGTACTTAGAAGGATGAGCCCCATGTAAGAGTCTCTGTGTCCACTCTCCATTCAAGGTACAGGTCCTTAGTGAGCAGAAAACTTTCAACTTGGGGGGTGAGGGGGTTGGATGGATT
>NW_023180000.1:0-713 GCF_002007445.2 Ailuropoda melanoleuca
TCTGATACTTCCTGCGTCTCCTCTCTGTACAAGTACCCACGTGAACGGGGCCGGGCTCGTGGGTGGGGATCTCATTTTCCGCAGGAAAATTTTTTTTTTAAGATTTTATTTATTTATTTGACAGAGAAAGACAGCCAGTGAGAGAGGGAACACAAGCAGGGGGAGTGGGAGAGGAAGAGNAGTGGGAGAGGAAGAAGCAGGCTCATAGCGGAGGAGCCTGATGTCGGGCTCGATCCCACAACGCTGGGATCACGCCCTGAGCCGAAGGCAGACGCCCAACGACTGCGCCACCCAGGCGCCCCTCCGCAGGAAAATTTAATTCCTTGGCTGCAAGTCAGAAATAAATGTAAGCCATCATCAGCGCAAACAATACTTTAAAGAACGCTTTCTATTTTTAGGTTGATTTTAACACTTAAAGAAACGGCATTTAGAGAATGTGTTCCAGCGCCTGGCTGTTTGATTCTAACGCCGTCACCCACCATCAGTTCTTAGTCCAGGACTCGCGTGGGGGGTGCTCTGCCTCAGCCTGCCCGGCTCCCAAGGAAAAAGGCAGGGACCGGAGGCTTGCTGGGACTGCGCCGTTAGTCCCTGCGTCCCGCTGGAGGAGTCACGGAGCGCTGGAGCGCGGGCACTAGAGCCTTCGTCCAGAGACGTGCGCCGAGAACAGCTCCGTGCAGCTCTGCTCAGGGGAGGGGCAAGGCTTTGCTCCGAAG
>NW_023180001.1:0-822 GCF_002007445.2 Ailuropoda melanoleuca
CTAACTCTTCCTTGAAATACTTGGTAGAATTTGCCTCTGAAGCCATCTGGTCCCGGACTTGGTTTTTTTTTGGGGGGGGGAGTTTTTTTATTACAATTCAATTTCTTTGCTGGTTATCAGTCTTCAAATTTTCTTTCTTCCTGTTTCCCAGTTTTGGTAATTTATATGTTCCTAGGAATTTATCCATTTCTTCTAGATTGTCCAATTTGTTGGCATATAATTTTTCATAATATTCTCTTAGAACTCTTTGCATTCCTGTGGTGTTGGTTGTTATTTCTCCTCTNTTCTCCTCTCTCATTTGTGATTTTATTTATTTGGGTCCTTTCTCTTTTCTTTCTGATAACTCTGGCTAGAGCTTTATCAGTTTTATTAATTTCTTCAAAGAACCAGCTAATGGTTTCAATGATCTCTTCTATTTTTTTAAAGATTTTATTTATTTATGTGACAGAGAGACAGCCAACGAGAGAGGGAACACAACAGGGGTGTGGGAGAGGAAGAAGCAGGCTCCCAGCGGAGGAGGGCGATGTGGGACTCGATTCCGGAAAGCCGGGATCATGCCCTGAGCCGAAGGCAGACGCTTAATGACTGCGCTACCCAGGCGCCCCTGATCTTTTCTATTTTTACTTTTTTAAGCTTCCATATCATTTACTTCTGCTCTAATTTTTTTGAAGATTTGTTTATTTGAGAGAGAGAGAGAGAGAGTGGGGAGGGGGGCAAATGGAGAAGGAGTNTGGGGAGGGGGCAAATGGAAAAGGAGTGAGAGAATCCTCAAGTACACCCTTTGCTGAGTGTGGACACTGAAGCAGGGCTCAATCCCAGGAC
>NW_023180002.1:0-271 GCF_002007445.2 Ailuropoda melanoleuca
TATTTCTGTCTTTGTTAATCCTTTCTTAATGAAACAATATGGACACTGCCCAATAAGTCACAAATTGCAGAGAGCAGGGCACAACTATATAGGTTTGTGGTGTAGGTGTGGATAAAATAGCCTTACCTATAACACCTAAAACAATTTTTTAAGTTCTAAGTAAAAGTAAAGAGAAATCAAGTCACTAGATTAAGGAAAGATTTCTTAAGACACAAAATTCATGAAGCTTTAAAAAAAAGGATGGGAGGAGAGTTAAGATGGCGGAGGAGTG
>NW_023180002.1:434-1161 GCF_002007445.2 Ailuropoda melanoleuca
CCGTGAAACTGCGCACAGATATCAGAAGATAAACGGAAGGGGGAGGGAGCTGCTGGTCCGGGGGCGGGAAGCGGTATAGCCACCTGCACGGGGGAGCGGGCGGACTCGCGGACCGGCACACGCGAGAAAACAGACTGGGACCATGAGTCGGGAGCGCGCGCCACCAGACTTCTTACGGAACTCTGGTGTGCTCACTGGATCCAGACTGAGACCGGGAGCACCGGGAGCATGCGGGGGCGGCTGGCGGCTGGTGGCATTAGAAACACAAAGGACAGAGACACGGGGCCCTGGAAGTGAAGGCCGGGACGCTTTGTGTGGGGCGCACATCCTGGGATGCTGCAGGGTTGAGCAGCACCAACAGAAACAGAGTTAAAGTGGGCAGAACATCAGTGGAGAACGGTCCATGGTCCCTCTGTTCTGTGACAGAGGCTGAGATTCAACCGCTGCTGCTCTGACTCTCAGAAGAGGCACAGCAAACCCCCAGGGAAAGCCGCCAGAGAACAAAAGCCCAGAAATACCGGCTCACAGAGTGCCCATCCCCATCCACCCTCGCAGGGGACACGGAGACTCTACCCAAACAGGGTTGCCTGAGTATCGGCGTGGCAGGCCCCTCCCCCANTCAGACTGAAAAATCAAGAAGCCCACATCCCGGGGCACCTGGGTGGCACAGTCATTAAGCGCCTGTCTTCAGCTTAGGGCGTGATCCCGGCGTTCCGGAAAGGAGTCC
>NW_023180003.1:0-514 GCF_002007445.2 Ailuropoda melanoleuca
GGCAAGACTTATCCAAAAGAAAAGAGAAAGGGCCGAAATTAATAAAATTATGAATGAAAAAGGAGAGGTCATGACCAACAACATTGAAGTTGGAAGGATTATTAGAAATTTTTATCAACAGCTATATGCCAAAAAACTAAGCAATCTGGAAGAGATGGAGGCCTTCCTGGAAACCTATAAACTACCAAGACTGAAACAGGAAGAAATNACTGAAACAGGAAGAAATAGATTTCTTAAATAGGCCAATTAACTATGAAGAAATTGAGTCAGTGATAAACAACCTTCCAAATAATAAAACTCCAGGCCCAGACGGTTTTCCTGGGGAATTCTACCAAACATTCAAAGAAGAAATAATACCTATTCTCCTAAAGTTATTTCAAAAAATTGAAACAGAAGGAAAGCTACCAAACTCTTTCTATGAGGCTAATATTACCTTGATCCCAAAAGCAGGCAAAGACCCCCTCAAAAAGGAGAATTACAGACCGATTTCCCTAATGAATATGGATGCCAAAAT
>NW_023180004.1:0-16742 GCF_002007445.2 Ailuropoda melanoleuca
GAGGAGCCTGATGTGGGGCTCGATCCCATAACGCCGGGATCATGCCCTGAGCTGAAGGCAGACGCTTAACGGGTGTGCCACCCAGGCGCCCCTGGACCACAGCTTCTTAATCCAGTCATCTGTTGAAGGGCATCTCAGCTCCTTCCATGATTTGGCTATTGTGGACAATNCTATTGTGGACAATGCAGCTATGAACATTGGGGTGCATATGGCCCTTCTCTTTACTACGTCTGTATCTTTGGGGTAAACACCCAGTAGTGCAATGGCTGGGTCATAGGGTAGTTCAATTTTTAACTTTTTAAGGGACCTCCACACTGTTTTCCAGAGTGGCTGTACCAACTTGCATTCCCACCAACAATGTAGGAGGGATCCCCTTTCTCCACATCCTCTCCAACAATTGTTGTTTCTTGCCTTCTCTATCTTTGCCATTCTAACTGGCGTAAGGTGGTATCTCAGTGTGGTTTTGATTTGAATTTCCCTGATGGCTAATGATTTTGAACATTTTTTCATGTGTCTGTTAGCCATTTGTATGTCTTCATTGGAAAAGTGTCTGTTCATATCTTCTGCCCATTTTATGATTTGTTTATTTAAAACAACTCTTTTTTTTAAAGATTTTTTATTTATTTATTTTAATAGAGAGAGAGACAGCCAGCGAGAGAGAGAACACAAGCAGGGGGAGTGGGAGAGAAAGAAGCAGGCTCCCAGTGGAAGAGCTTGATGCGGGGCTCGATCCCAAAACTCTGGGATCACGCCCTGAACCAAAGGCAGACGCTCAACGACTGAGCCACCCAGGCGCCCCAAAAAATCAACTCTTCAGTACAGGTAAGAAACTGGTGGTTGCCAGAGGGCAGGGAGGGCAGGGAACGAGTGAAATACGTAATGGGGAGTAAGCTTATCACGACAAGCACTGAGAAATGTACAGAACTGTTTAATTGTAGGGCATCTGGGTGGCTCAGTTGGTTAAGTGTCTGACTCTTGGTCTCAGGTCAGGTCTTGATCTTGGGGTCATGAGTTTGGGCCCCACATTGGGCTCCATGCTGGGGATGAAGCCTACTTTAAAAAAATAAATAATTGTTGAATTTTTAAATTATACAATGAAACTAATATAACACAGTACATTAATTATATTGGAATTAAAAATAAATATAACTTTTTAAAAAAACCTGGTGCCTTTCAGTGCAAATCAAAACCACAATGATATATGACTTTAAAACTACTAGGATGATGGGGCGCCTGGGTGGCACAGCGGTTAAGCGTCTGCCTTCGGCTCAGGGTGTGATCCCGGCGTTATGGGATCGAGCCCCACATCAGGCTCCTCTGCTGTGAGCCTGCTTCTTCCTCTCCCACTCCCCCTGCTTGTGTTCCCTCTCTCGCTGGCTGTCCCTATCTCTGTTGAATAAAGAAATTAAAAAAAAAATTTAAAAACTACTAGGATGGGGGTGTCTGGGTGACTCAATCAGTTGGGTGTTGGACCCTTGATTTCAACTAGGGTCATGATCTCAGCATTGTGGGATCAAGCCCCATGTTGGGTGTAGAGATTACTTAGATAAATTAGACTTTTAAAAAAGAAATATACATAATGGAATATTTTTCAGCCACACAAAGGAATGAAATTTTGAAGTATGTGATCATATGAATGGACCTTGAAAACATTATGCTTAGTAAAATGAGCCAGACACAGAAGGACAAGTATTAGATGGTTCCATTTACATGAGGTACCCAGAATAGTTAAGTTCATAGGGACAGAAAGTGAAATAGAGTGACTGGGAGAGGGGAGAAGGGAGAGTTATTATCTAATGGGTAGAGTGGTTTGGTGGAAGATGATGAATAAGTTTTGGATATAGATAACAGTTATGGTAATTATACAACATTATTAATGTATTTAATGCCACTGAATTGTACATTTATGAATGGTAAAAATGATAAATATTATGTTATGTATATTTAACCACAATANGTGATAAATATTCTGTTATGTACATTTAACCACAATATTAGTTGATTGATTGATTGATTGGCAACACCCAAAATTTGTCATTTTTGCTTTTGTTGAGGCTTCTGCAGGGAAAAACTATAAATAGAAATGTATTACCTGAAATGTAAGGACTTAGATATCACAGATAAATACTACAGTCTGTGATCATGCAAGCATTCAGAAACACATCTAGATGCTAGGGTTAAAGACATAAAAGATGAGCTAATGAACAGTTGTTGGAATTTACTAGCGAGAGAGATCGCCAGCTCACCGTCTTTTCCAGTTCTTATTCTTTCTACTCCGGTAGAAAATAATTAATTTGAAATATTGCTTTTAGCAAATGTTTTTGAGCTGACCATAATTCATCATCGTATATTTTTTCTTTTTTTATTATGAAGTATAATTGAGATACGTCCAGTATAATTGATATACACGTGATGTTATATTAGTTTTAGGTGCACAACATATTGATTTGATAATTCTGTATGTTACTGTGTTCACCATGACGAGTGCAGTCCCCATTTGTCACCATACAGTGTTAATAAAATATTATTATTATTTATTTAAAGATTTTATTTATTTGTCAAAGAAGGAGAGGTAGAGAGAGCAGAAGCAGGGAGGGTGGCAGGCAGAGGGAGAAGCAGGCTCCTTGTTGAGCCAGGAGCCAGATGCGGGACTTGGTCCTAAGACACAGGGATCATGGCCTGAGCCGAAGGCAGATGCTTAACTGACTGAGCCACCCAGGTGTCCCAAAATATTATTGACTGTATTCCCTATGCTGTACTTTTCATCTCCATGACTTATTTATTTTATATTTGGAAGTTTGTACCTCTTAATCCCCTTCATCTATTTCACCCATGCCCAACCCACCTCCCTTCTGGCAATCACCAGTTTGTTCTCTGCATTTGAGTCTGGTTTATTTCTTTTGTTTTTTTATATTCCACATATGAGTCAAATCACATGGCATTTGTCTTTCTATAACTGACTTATTTCAATCAGCATAATACCCTGTAGATCCATCCATGTTGTTGCAAATGGCAGATTTCATTATTTTTTATGCCTGAGTAATATTCCACTGTGTGTGTGTGTGTGTGTGTGTGCGCATGTGTGTGTGTGTGTGTAACCCATCTTCATCTATTCACCTATTGATGGACACTTGAGTTGCTTCCATATCTTGTCTATTGTAAATAATTCTGCAATGAACATAGGGGGTGCGTATATCTTTTTGATTTAGCATTTTTGTTTTCTTTGGAAAAATACTCAGTAGTGACAGAGGAAGGAGGGCCTGGAGGATTATCAGAGTCCTGGGGTGGTGTGGAGGGCTTGCTCTAAGACGAGATGGGCTCTGTCCCCTGCCACTGCAGGGCCCAGGGACAGATGAGGAGCCCATGCAGCCTGGATTTTGGATGGGAGGGAAGGAGCAGAGAAGGTGACCACTCAGAGCCAGTGCAGCCCCTGTCCACTGTCAGCCAGATCGTAGTCCAGGCTGCTCAGATGGCTGCTCAGATCAATAGTCAGACATTGAGGGTCCCAGACTCCGTTCATTAAATTATCAGAGCACCAGCCTAGATGGCCATTTTTGCAGTTAATTGACAGGAACTGCTCAGCCAGGGTTGGTCAGTTGAAGGGAAGATAATTCTTGGCAGAGCTGACATGTGATAGTTGTTTAGGAATGTCCTGGGTTCTGAGTCAACCTGAGAGCTGAGCAGACCACTTGCTGGTCACTGAGGGTGGTCATCTGGTCACCAGGAAGGCTCCACGTGACGAGGCTGACAGTGCAAAGATGCTGGGGGAGGATGGCCACAGCTGGGCTTCCCCCAGCCCTTCAGAGGGGCTTCACTTTGGGAGCATCTGCATTGTATTTTGGGTCAGGGATTAAAATCTAGAGGCAAGAGGCTAGGTCAGGGTTTGAGGTCTTTTCTCAGCCCAGAAAACTCTTTCAGGCATCAACTTTCTCCTGCAGAAATCTTGGGGCAGGATATTTTGAGAAAGAGTGAGAAGAACCCTTGGTTTGTGTATAGGGCAGGACCTAGAGGTCCCAGGTGTTGAGGGACCTCTGTCCTCAGGGAACCAACTACATTCCTGTCCCAGATGCATCACATGTCAGTGTTGTGACTCTGGACAAGCCACTTAAAATCTCTAAATTTCAATGCTGTGAACTCTATGATGTGGGTTACAATCCACAGGGCTGACATGGGGACTGCAGGAGATGAGAACAGATCTCCAGACTGGCAGCCAAGTACAAGCAGAACCAGCTAGTCCTCGCTTTCTTCTTTCTTGTATTGCAGGTCTGGGAGAGCCTCCAAGTTTTGTCTCGGTGACACCACACACCACCTCATCTGTTCTGATCCAGTGGCAGATAAGGGCTGGGAAGGGCAGGGTGTTTCCTGAACTGGCGTCGGGAGCTGGGACCTGCCCACCAGGCCCCATGACAGCATCTGAGGGTCGGTGGCAGGTCAGAGGACACGACGTGGTTGGTGTGCCCACCTGGGGGAGCACCACGGACCCCCCCGAGCCAAGCTGTGGGAAAGAACCTGAGCTCGGCTCTCTGAGGAGGGCCAGTGTGACAGCGGAGCTGGTGCAGAGCCTCCAGGGCTGAAAGTTGCAGGCATTTGGGGAAGGGCGGCCCAGCGAGGCCTCCATGGTACACACAGAACTGGGCGTCATCCGACAGGGCCAAGAAACCATAGCCTGGGGAGTGATCTCTTCTACAGTGATCATCTCCTATCAGACAGAATACCCACAGGGTTACATGTGTCCTCCCTACATTCCAGGTGTTAATCCTCAGTGAAAGTCCACTCAAGGCACCTCTATCCTAGATAATGAAGTAGTGTTGGTGGGCCATGGACAGCACTGGACACTCTGACCTCTCTTTGCCTTATTTCCAATTTGAGTACTTTTGCCAACAGCAACATGCATTGAAGACAAAAGTAACAGAGGGGAGAACTGGCAAGGAAGGCTGCCCTGTCACAGCGAGGGTGCTCACCAGGTCTGGGGAGAGGGCTCAGCCAGGCCAGGGGGTTGGGTTCAGAAGCCCAGCTGGAGCTGGGCAAGAGAGGCACAACACAGCAACAGGCAGGGCCAAGGGCAGCGATGAGAACGTCGTGGGAACTCTGGTCAACAAGGGAAGTTCCTGAGGCCAGAATGGGGCAGCCTTCCTGGGGAGGGGGAGGGCAGTGCCTACAGCGGAGGGTCATGGGGTAAGGAGATGGGAGCAGGAGCCCTGGTCTGTGTTCATGGCCACAATGAGGTGAGGGCTGCCTAGAAGTGGCCACACTGGGCTAGTGGTCCACGGAGGGGTCCGTGCAGCTGATCTTCTTCCTCCAGGTTGATGAGATTGTCCAGGAGAGTGCCAGCATCACATCCAGACCAGGCAGGAGAGAGGGGATGGTTTGAGGTCAGGATATGTAGGGGCCCTGGTGTTGATGGAATCCAAAGCAAACTGTGGTCTAGACATGGCCTTGGAGAGGCAGAGGCCATGCCTAGCTGGGGGTAGAGCCTGGCATGAGGGGAGGACTGGAAGGTACTCTGTTAGAAAAGGGGGGGCAAAGGGCATGTGTGGGCATGACAGGAAACCCAGAGGAGGCCCTAGGGGACCCCGTCATAAATGGACTGCCTCCATGGGACTTGTAGGCCAGGACAGAACATGCTGGAGACCCCTCCAGGCTAGAGCTGCTGCCCAGCAAGGAGCAAGGGGGAGAAGAGCCAGGTCAGGGGCACTCCCCGGCCATCCTGGTGCTGCTAATGGAGCAGGGGTGCTGGGTGGGGAGTCAGGACAGGAAGGCCACGGTTGGGGTGTGTACACCAGCCATGAGGGGGCTTCCTGAACTCTCAAGTGGTGGCCCCTAACCACTGAAGGTTCCTGCTGCCTCTCCTTATGTGGCAACTCAGTGGCATCAGCAGGTGTTAGCTCCACTCGCCTGCAATTTGACCATGAGGATGATGAAGTCAACACGGAAGGAAAGAGATCTGAGAGGACCACGGTGATGGAAATGGTGGAAGTCTCATGACACTGAGCATCTAGCCTGGGACTCCTGGGCTACATTTTGCAGTCATGTGGAACTCATGTGCAGTTACGCAGTCACTTAAGCCAATTGATTTCATTTTTTGTTTTAGCTTGTTTGTTGAGTTGGGTGGCTGTGATTTTCACCAAAAGGATCCTGACACGTGGTGGATCCAGAGAAACCTGAGTGGAAGAAGAAGTACTGCAGTTACCTGAGCAAACGGAATGTCTGTCTCTGTTGTTCACCTGTCCGGTCAGCTAACATAGCCATGCGCTCTCTCGCCTCCTCCCTCTGACAGTGGCAGTTCATGGCAGTGCGCGTTGTCCTCAAACAGGGATCCCCATATGGCCTTCATGTCCTTTAGACTCTTTTTCTTGTTTGGGCTTTGAAGATTACATTTTGAAAATGTTAAAGCTCCGGCAGAAGTGGACTGTCAGATTGATGACAAGGGACTGGCTTCCAAAAATGTTATGTATTTTAAAATACAGCTGCAAAATGTATATTTTCAGCTACATTTTGAGCAGAGAAGCAAAGGTCTTCTCCGGCACCATTTGTGCCTTCCGTTGTTGATGAAGGTCGCCTTTGTTATGTCCCTCAAACAGAATCATGTTTATGCTCTTGTGTCCTGAGACAGGGTGAAATTTAGTTCTGTTCACATTTTAAAACCATCCACTCTGGCAGGTTTTACCTTCTGCCCATCTGAGCACACCTACTTTGAGCGCTTCTAAAGTTACATATTTTGTTTGACACCAAGTCACAACTGTATTCCAGAGACTTGTGTCCCTGGCCAGGGAGTTTTTGTGCAAATGAAGCTGCTGCTTTGTTGTTGTTGCGATAATGTCCTTTCAGAGTTTGTGTTAGACCAGGAACTAACTGCAGCAACAAGTAAACCATTTGGAATCTGCCTCCAAAGACTTTTTTTCCAATCTACAGGAAACAAACACAAGTTCATTTGTCTCATTCTCTAGGCTTTGGAATTTGTGAGGAAAGGGCGCACTCTTGCCCAGGGAGAGGGCAGGGTGGGGTAAAGGATCCTTGAAAAAATTACCCTGATATTTACATTAGCTGGATGCTCAGTATTTCCTTAGGGGCTGTGGCACGTAACTTGTCTTTGCCTCAAGACCCTAGTATTGACACTTCCACTAAACTGGGGACTGAAGGACACACTTAACTCTAGATCTGAAGGGGTTAAATGAGACATTTGTGATACAACAGAATTCACAAGCCATTACTTCACGCTTGGATTGTGTGACTTGAAACCACGGTTTTTTTTCTCTGTACATTGTAGGGTCTGGAAAAGCGCCATGAACCCATCATTTTCCTTACCACATGCTTCTAACTTTCCTTTTGGAAAGTCTGTTTATTTTCCTATCTCTGTACCCTGAACTGCTCCAGGCAAAAGTAGAAGGAGGTAGTTACAAGCATAGATGCTTGAGCCAAGATGCTTGGGGTCAAGTTCTCACTCTGCTTCTTTCTAGCTATGTGACTTAACCTCTGTGGGCCTCAGGTCCCTTTTCTGTAAAATGGGTGTGATAAGAGATATTCTGCCTTGTAGGGTTGTTGCAAAGGCTAAATGAGATGATGCTTCTGCATGGCGAGTACTTCCCAGACCCGGAACTCACTGCTGGGCCAGCGGTATGCTTCGCCTTCATCCAGACTGTGCAGTTCGTTATAGTAAGGATGTGAATTTGTACTGATGTGTGTTAGTTTCTATGTGATGACAAAGACTAAAAACACCATGTGTCTCACGTCTGCAGAGCAAGGCTTGATGCAAGTCCTCTAGGAGTCTAGTAATTTGGTAGGGTTAGTCCAAAGAGAAAAAGTGCTGCCTGTTCAAGTGGCCTGGACATCTAGCAGGAGGGTGGGTCCGTGAACAGGAAGTCAGACATGGGGTTCGAGTTCATGACCTGAGTTCAAGGCAGACACTTAACTGCTTGAGCCACCCAGGTGCCCCAACATGCTCAAGGTTTTTACCTTTACCTGGGGGAAGACTAGATAAAGCAGGTAATCACAGACTTTTTCAAGGTGAAGTCTCTGTGGTGTTCAGTGAGCCTGTCAGAGTCACTGAGTCTCCATGAGGTCTTTTGCTGGAGTTGTGGGAAAAGAGTATTTCTCCCTTTTCCACTGAGGTACTACCTGGGAGTAAGTGTCTTCAAACTTTCAGGCAGTGATTCTGATTCCATTTGGAGCCTGATACAGAAGTCAACTCCTGAGGATAAATGTGGGCTGAGTTCTAATGATGAATTTTAGAGGTAAACCTGGAGGTACTGACCCAACTATATCCTTGGACTTTTCACCTGTAAGAGCCAATAAATTTCCCTTTGCTTATACCACAATGGGTTTTCTGTCACTTGAGGCAGAACCCATCCCAAAGGCCCATTTTTATTCGGAACTCTGTCTAAAAAATGTAAGAAAAAACATCTTAAAGTGAATTTCCCAGATAACCAAAAATATTTAGCATGGCCATTAATTTCAGTGCCTGTCCTATAGCTCTTACCAGCCCAGCTTGCTAACCAACACTGAAATAACATTGGGTGTTTTGAATTTCACCTCCTCTCCTTTCCTTTCCCTCCTCTATAATGGAAGTGCTTAATGAGTAGTGAAAAGTCCCAAAAGGTGAATGAGGAAGAGAACTGGATAATCAATCCCAAAGGCAGTGAACCCCAAAGATAGTCAGTCTGTAAAAAATTGTTTGGCCTCACTAAAGTTACCAATTTCAACAGGTAGTCCTTCCTGGCATACTGTTGGAGATGAGATTGCAGATTTTCTTTTGAAGGTTAACATTGAAATATTTAATACTATCAAAGAATGGCTTTATTAGAAATAAGAATCTAGGGGCGCCTGGGTGGCGCAGTCATTGGGCGTCTGCCTTCGGCTCAGGGCGTGATCCCGGCATTCTGGAATCAAGTCCCACATCAGGCTCCTCCACTGGGAGCCTGCTTCTTCCTCTCCCACTCCCCCTGCTTGTGTTCCCTCTCTCGCTGGCTGTCTCTCTGTCAAATAAATAAATAAAATCTTTGAAAAGAAAAAGAAAGAAAGAAAGAAGAATCTATTTCCACATCATTTGAGAAGACAGGATTAGTTAATGACTTCATAAAATATGTGGGTTGTATCAGGCTTGTTTCATGGTTTATATCACACAAGGATATAATTATACAATAAAAAAAAAAAAAAGGAGGGTGGGTCCGGATTAGAAGTGCAGTTATGGAGACCTGCCTGTTCCCTCTGCCTTACTCAGTCCTTGAGCTCAGGCCCCAGAGTATATCTTTCTCCACTAGGGGACAGGAATTTGGCAGACTGACTCAGGCTTTGAGCCCTCATTTGGCTTCTCTGAATAAGCAACAAAGATGATATCCCATGCAATATCAGGAATATCCTTTTACTAATTGTTATTCATTGTTTATGTGAAATTAAAATTAAATGAATGTCCTGCACCCCTGATGGAAGAAATTTATAGTCTAGTTAGAGAAATAAGACATTCACAAGTCACCAGAAAACCAAGTACAATAAGCTGAGCATCCGTAGGTCAAGGGGGGTTGCCTGGGTGGCTCAGTCAGTTAAGCATTTGCCTTCTGCTCAGGTCATGATCCCAGGGTGCTAGGATCGAGTCCTGCATTGGGCTCCTTGCTCAGTGGGGAGTCTGCTTCTCCCTCTTCCTCTGCCTGTTCTCTCTCTCTCTCTCAAATAAATAAAATCCTAAAAAAATGTCAAGGGTTGTGAGAATTTGGAGGTAGAAATTATTATATTTAATTGTAAATTGCCTGCTATCTTAGTACTGTACAAATATATGTGAAGTTACTAAGTGGAGAAAACAGGCTATTTTCAGTATTTTTTTTTTCTTTAGATCTTACCCATTCATTTGACAGAGAGAGAGACAGCCAGCGAGAGGGAACACAAGCAGGGGGAGAGGGAAAGGAAAAAGCAGGCTCCCAGTGGAAGAGCCCAATGCGGGGCTCGATCCCAGAACTCCAGGATCACGCCCTGAGCTGAAGGCAGACGCCCAATGTCTGAGCCATCCAGGCGCCCTCTATTTTCAGTACTTTTATTGTTTTTCTTCCTCCCCTGGCCCTTTTGCATACTCCGCATTATTGCTCCACCTCCAGCTGACAGACATTTGAGAAAACTTTCCTGTTCCCAGGACTGTTCCAGGCACCAGGGGCAGAGTGGTGAACCAGATAGACATTGTCCTGCCTTCACAGAGTTCACAGTTTGGAGGGAAGACAGGCAACGGCAGGGAAACATCAAAGAACAGAATCACTTGATATAGTAATGACAACTATAGGAGAAGGTGAGCTGAGTGTGGAGGCTGTGTTGGGGGCTCCAGAAAGGGCACTCTGAGGAACAGACACTTGAGTGGAGGCCTCAGTGTTGTATAGCTGCCTGCCATGCACATGCCCCAGGGAAAAGCATTGCAGGCAAAGGGAACAGTACAAATCCTGAAGCAGAAAAACAACAATGATGCTGAAGTGCCTGGGGCGTTATCACACACGGTACATTAAATAATAGCTTATTTTCCTTTTTTTTCCTAATCCTTTTATTGAAGGGTGTATGCGTTTAAACCGAAATGGTTAAATGACAGGCAGTTAAAGAAAGAAAATAAAGCTAGGCATTGCAATAATCCACGAACTATTAGGTAGACTATAATGATTTTTAGGGTCCATTTTAAGCCCACTTTTCTAGGATGTATTTTCCAGAATAATTTCAGAATAATCTCAATCACTCATAATGCATCATGTCATTTACATGCGTTATCTCATTCAACCATCTACCGATGTAGAAGCAAATGCTCGTACTATCATCCCCATTTTATAGATGCAAACACTGAGACCCAGAAAGGTGATCTAATGGGCAGGAAGACTGAGCCTGGAGGCCTTGTCACTATGCTGTACTACTTTTTTCTTTTTTTTTAAGATTTCATTTATTTATTTGAGAGAGAGAGCACAAGCCGGGGAAAGGGAGAATCAGGCTACCCTCCAAGCGGGGAGGCCAACACAGGGCTCAATCCCACAACCCTGGGATCATGACCTGACCCTGGGATCATGACCTGAGCTGAAGGCAGACACTCAACCCACTGAGCCACCCAGGAGCCCCAGCTTCTTTCTACTTTTAAAGACAGCAGGTACCCATGGATATTAGGATGCGCTAATTGACCCACCATGAAAAATGAGTCAGGCCCCTGATCTTGGCTAAAGAGAAGCTTTCTCCTTCCTTCTTGCAGGCAGAGGTTTGTTGCACACCCTACATTCCAATATTTCCCAGGGCACATATCTACAAAAGAACTCTGCCAGCCTAATGGCAATATTCTTTGTGGATGCCTAAACTCAGTATTATTGTTATTGATTATTATTATTGGTGCTGCTATTTCTTCTTACGTCATCTATAACAATTTTGAATCTGTAACTCTGTGATTGTTGAATATGTGACTTTCTAACCAGCATGAAAGTTATATGAGAGCAGGGGAGTGAGAGCATCTACTATATATATTTTTGAATAAATGAAGACAGTTCCCTTTGGGACATCCTGAGTTTGGATTGTTCCACTTAAAAATAAAACAATCAGATATTTTACCAGCAAAAATGCATTTATTTGGGATTAACAGAGATTACAATTCAGGACCTGCAAGCTTTGGCAAAACCATAGCCAAGTTCAACAAACAAAGGAGAGGGACTTATTTTATGGCAAAGAAGGAGGAAGTTGGGAGAGGTTGTTTTGAAGGAAAGTCCATTGCAGAAAAGCAAGAATTGGGGGTGATGACAGGTTCTCATTGTCTGGGTTGCGGGGGTAGTCAATTTCTTGTAGGACATGCAATGTACATCTTTTCCTACTGGGGCCTGTAATTGATGATTCTTTCCTGCTGAGGATTCTTCTGTTGGGTCTGTAATTGACAATCCTCCTGTAACTGACACTGAGTGCTGTGATTGTCCCTTCCAGCTTCCCCCGAGTTCACTTTGACAAGGCTTCTCTTTATTTTCACAGGCTATGACAATAGAGAGTTGAAAGAATGCTTTTCCATCTCTTTGCATCACATACCCATTGTGAGATAAACAGTGTTAACCCCACTATAAATTAACCTTAAAAATGAGGTGTAACGTTAAGCCAAACACTTAACTAGGCTCTGTTTGCTCATTTCTTAAGCAACCCTTCACTGCACGTATTATGTTATTGTTCTAGGCTCTGGGACAGAGCAACGAGCAAGAACGAAATCGCTGCCTTGGGGCACCTCACATTCTTGGGAGGATAGCAGGTACTCAGGAAATACCAAGTGTACATTAAATGTATAAGGTAAACAGGGATGAGTTAAGAGGGAGGGGGGATGAAAGAGGGAACAAGAGTAGGGAGAGTGTATGTATGTTGAGCGAGTGGGAGGGCACATATTGCATGAAGCACTGGGTATTATACGCAAACAATGAATCATGGAACATTATATCAAAAACTAAGGATGTACTGTATGGTGCCTAACGTAACACAATAAAAAATTTAAAAAAAGAGATTCAAAATGAAGTGAGTTTTGCTAAGGGAGCCACTCCAACTAGAGTGGAAATGAGGACACAGAAGTAATGCATCTGCACATCTCCTGTTTCAGTTTCCGAACACCACGAACTGTGGACTCCTGGCACTTGTAACTGCTCAGCTACAACTAGACCACCTCCTCCAACACAGCCTTCTACCTTGCACTGAACTAGAGACAATGTAGCAACTGTTAGCGGCCAGCCCTCACCACAGTTCTTTCAAAACAAGTGCTGTGTTTTTCCTTCATATACTTGCTCTCCCTGCTGAAAATAAGGGGCACACCTGATTTCTCACCCATCCTTGTCTCCCAGATGACAGTCCCTACTTCCCCAAATTGAGGTTTCAGGTGTTTTCCAGCATCTACTCTTGATGGACACAAATGATGTGCAAATGCAGACCCCACTCGAGGCTATTGATACATCATCAGGTTATGGAAATACCAGAGGAAACATGAAAATGACAAAGTACACTTCAAGTTAAATTGAGGTTCCTGAAATTGAGTTGTTTCCATTTAAATCTTTTTGGAGGGGCACCTGGGTGGCTCAGTTGTTAAGCGTCTGCCTTCAGGTTAGGGCGTGATCCTGGAGTCCTGGGATCGAGCCCCACATGGGGCTCCTCCACTGGGAGCCTGCTCCTTCCTCTCCCACTCTCCTGCTTGTGCTCCCTGTCTCACTGGCTGTCTCTCTCTCTGTCAAATAAATAAATAAAATCTAAAAGAAATAAAAATTAAAAAAATAAATCTTTTTGGAAACTTTGGTTCACAAGAATCAGCTCTGGGTGTTATAAATATAATTTATACTTTGACATCACTTCAGAAATCCATTCATTGTGATCCATCACAGCCTATAAGGTACTCTAAATACCTATACTTACATTCACACCACCACCACGAACAAAAATCCTCTCAAAGGCATAAACTAAGAACAGTTGTTATCCAACATTTGCCAAAGTGACAGCGATTACTTGATGATATTATTCAAAACTTAACTTCTTAAAAGTATCCATTTTATGACATATTTCATAAAGTTTTACAAAACTGTGCCAGAAAAATGATCTGTTTAGGTATCAATTGGGTAAAATGGCATGATTGCATTACCCCTAGAAGCAAAAGGATGGCTTCGTCATGTGTAAATTTATGCTGTTACTCATGGATTCTTTAATCCTATTATGTTATCTAAGTCATAAAATATTTTAAAGAAAATCATTTTTATCTTTCTTGCCTAGAACTGCTTATTACCTCTAGCTTTCTGCCCACGGGGTTCTGAATTTTCATTTTGCAAGCGACCACACAGAGCATGTTGCCGGTCCAGCAGATGGTTACAATGTATGTGGCCCCCTGCATGACAGCTCTAGGGAGCGGATGGACAAGGGGTGAAACCAGCAGAGAGGTTTGGGCTCCAAACACTCAGAGTGCACAGACTGACCTCAGCAGCCAGAGGGTCCTGCCCAGCTGGGACCTGCCTCATCTCATGATTTCATGCAGGACACCCACTGCAAGAATAGCAGAATGGCCCCATCACCTGCACACACACCACGGGAGGCCCCATCCAGTGGTGGGGAGGACCCGCTGTCCACACAGAACTATCCACATTACACAACAGAAATTCAGGATGGAGGGCAGGAGAGAGGGAGGTCAATGCATGAAGGACCTTTATAATCTGAAACACAGGAGAAATCCAGTGTTTCCAAGAATGTTTTTCTATCCCCTGCAGAAAGGAAACTTGGAATCCAAATTAATGAAATTTATTGGAAAATGAGGGAGACACGTTTGCATACTTAGCTTGTGGCTCAGGCAGTCCTCCCCTGAGACATTAGTAAGTGTCACTCTTGGATGCAACGGGCTCCTTGGAAGGAAAACAGGGACATCCTGGGGATCTTATTTATTTGAGAGAGCAAAAGAGAGCAAGACAGAGTGCACGAGTGGGGTGAGGGGCAGAGGAAGATGCAGACTCCCCACTGAGTGGGGAGCTTGATGCTGGGTTTGATCCCTGGAGTCCAGGAGCCTTTGAGCTGAAGGCAGACACTTAACCCACTAAGCCACCCAGGAAACCCAGGAAAATACTTTTTTAAACAGTGTTTTACTAGTAAAAGTTTTATAGAGTAGCAGATGTAAAATGAAAATTTAAGTCTCCTATGTGTCCCCGCCAGGGGTATCCTTTTTTTTGTTTTGTTTTGTTTTTTAATTAGTTAACATACAGTACAGTATTGGTTTCTGGAGTAGAATTCGGTCCTTCATCACTTACATACAATACTTAGTGCTGATCTGTGTCCTCTTTCATACCAATCATCCATCTACCCAACCCCGACCCACTTTCCTCTATCAATCCACAGTGTGCAGAGCTGCCTTGGGCTCTGAAGGCTCTAGCATGAGCCATCACCATGGCAACCTGATGATGAGGCACGCCTCCCCTTCCATTTCAACTGTCACTGTGAGCCGAGCCGTGGCAGTTTAACAGATGTGAAGCCACCACAATGGGAAATTTGAACTGTTTTCTACAGGTATGATCATGTCGATTTTCTGAATTCCTTCTCTCAAGTTGGCTGCCTCACTTTTAGAGAAATTTGTTTCTTTTTAAAAATTTTCTTTTCATTTCCACACTCCAATTTCTCCACAGTTTCAGTTGAAAATTCTAGCTTTTCCGTATTAGGTAATTTTGATTTTTCAATGAAACTGGCTTCCTTAAATAGCTTCTAAATTCAGAAAAGCGGACTGTTTCTGAACATCAGTTTTGTCCACACTCATACAGAGAGCACACGCAGGGAACACACCACACTGCTCTCGGTGGGTCAGGAGGGTCTTGATGCCATCCCAGCAACCCGCGATAGGGAAAGGACTTCCAGGTCAACTCTGCTCACTGCAGATGACAAAATCTGAAAGCAAGTGTGAGCAGTCCAAATCCAGAGCTTTACAGAAGGAGAAAAAAAACCAGCGACTTTTGACCACCCCCCATGCCCCAACCCTGGGGCCCACACTCCCCCTCCCCGCGCCCTCACCTCAGACCTCCACTCGGCTCCCTGCACTGCCTGCGGATCAGGACAGATGATCTCCTGGGGCCTAAACCTAACCCTAGGTCCACTGCTGAGGTGCCCCTCCCCAGGGGGCTATCAAAGCAGCTCTGGGGATTGGGGACACCTGAACTCCAGCGCCGGACTCAGCCTGCGGCCGCACAGCCACCCAGGCCCCTCGGAGAGCCACCGAGCATTCAGGGTGGGAGGACAGGCAGGGCCCCCTGAGCACCCGGCGACTTTGTTTTCTTTGACTTTTTTTTCAAATTTTTTATATTAGATTATGTTAGTCACCATACAGTACATCCCTGGTTTCTGATGTAAAGTTCGATGATTCATTAGTTGGGTATAATACCCAGGGCACCATGCAATATGTGCCCTCCTTACTACCCATCACCAGTCTATCCCATTCCCCAACCCCTCCCCTCTGAAGCCCTCAGTTTGTTTCTCAGAGTCCATAGTCTCTCATGCTTCATTCCCCTTCTGATTACCCCCACTTTCTTTATCCCTTTCTTCCCCTACTGATCGTCCTAGTTCTTATGTTCCATAGATGAGAGAAATCATATGATAATTGTCTTTCTCTGCTTGACTTATTTCACTTAGCATTATCTCCTCCAGTGCCGTCCATGTTGCAGCAAATGTTGANGCAGCAAACGTTGAAAACTCATTCTTTCTGATAGCTGAGTAATATTCCATTGTAGATATGGACCACAACTTGTTAATCCAGTCATCTGTTGAAGGGCATCTTGGCTCCTTCCACGATTTAGCTATTGTGGACAATGCTGCTATGAACATTGGGGTGCATATGGCCCTTCTCTTCACTACGTCTGTATCTTTGGGGTAAATACCCAGAAGTGCAATGGCTGGGTCATAGGGTAGCTCAATTTTTAACTTTTTAAGGGACCTCCACACTGTTTTCCAGAGTGGCTGTACCAACTTGCATTCCCACCAACAATGTAGGAGGGATCCCCTTTCTCCACATCCTCTCCAACAATTGTTGTTTCTTGCCTTGTCTATCTTTGCCATTCTAACTGGCGTAAGGTGGTATCTCAGTGTGGTTTTGATTTGAATTTCCCTGATGGCTAATGATTTTGAACATTTTTTCATGTGTCTGTTAGCCATTTGTATGTCTTCATTGGAAAAGTGTCTGTTNTTGTCTGTTCATATCTTCTGCCTATTTTATGATTTGTTTATTTGTTTCTCGCATATTGAGTTTGAGAAGTTCTTTCTAGATCTTGGATACCAGT
>NW_023180005.1:0-343 GCF_002007445.2 Ailuropoda melanoleuca
TTAGTGTAATATTTTCAAGGTTCATTCATGTTGTAGCCCAAATCAATAATATTTCATTCCTCTTCATGGTCGAATAGCATTCTATTCTATGGCTATATGACATTTTATTTTTTCATTCATCAGTTGATGGACATTTCATTTATTCCTGTCATTGGAACTTAATTAATATCTTTGGTCTATGCACATTTTTGATAGATTTTAGTAAAATTGTGTTAAAACTAGTGACTACCTCAGTGTCAGATCTTTAAAGATGAGGGGCGCCTGGGTGGCACAGCGGTTAAGCGTCTGCCTTCGGCTCAGGGCGTGATCCCGGCGTTGTGGGATCGAGCCCCACATCAGGCTC
>NW_023180005.1:386-1319 GCF_002007445.2 Ailuropoda melanoleuca
CCCCCTGCTTGTGTTCCCTCTCTCACTGGCTGTCTCTATCTCTGTCAAATAAATAAATAAAAAAAAATCTTAAAAAAAAAAAAAAAGATCTTTAAAGATGAAGAAACCCAGGAATCCATCAAAATCCTAGAGAACACAGGCAGTAACCTCTTCGACACCGGCCACAGGAACTTCTTTCAAGACATGTCTCTAAAGGCAAGGGAAACAAAAGCAAAAATGAACTTTTGGGACTTCATCAAGATAAAAAGCTTCTGCACAGCAAAGGAAACAGTCAACAAAGCTAAGAGGCAACCCACAAAATGAGGGAATATATTTGCAAATGACATTTCGGATAAAGGGCTGGTATCCAAGATCTATAAAGAACTTCTCAAACTCAATGCCCAGAAAACAAATAATCCAGTCAAGAAATGGGCAGAAGAAATGGACAGACGCTTCTCCAGAGAAGACATACAAATGGCTAACAGACATGAAAAAATGTTCAACACCACTAGCCACTGGGGAAATACAAATCCACAGTGAGATACCACCTTACACCAGTTAGAATAGCAAAAATTAACAAAACAGAAAACAACAAATGTTGGCGAGGATGTGTAGAAAGGGGAACCCTCTTACACTGTTGGTGGGAATGCAAGCTGATACAACCACTCTGGAAAACAGTATGGCGGTTCCTCAAGAAGTTAAAAAAAGAGCTACCCTACGACCCAGCAATTGCACTAGTAGGTATTTACCCCAAAGATAGAGATGTAGTGAAAAGAAGGGGCACATGTGCCCCCTTGTTCATAGCAGCAATGTCCACAATAGCCCAACTGTGGAAGAGACGTCCTCCAACAGATGAATGGAGAAAGATGTGGTTCTTATATACAATGGAATATTACTCAGTCATCAGAAAGGATGAATACCTACCATTTGGATCAACATAGATGGAACTGGAGG
>NW_023180006.1:0-544 GCF_002007445.2 Ailuropoda melanoleuca
CTCCTACTGATCTTCCTAGTTCTTATGTTCCATAGATGAGAGAAACCATATGAAAATTCTAAATAAAAAGTTGGAAATAGAAACAAAATGCACAGGATGAAGAAAGAGAATCTAAATATCAATAAGGTCCATTCTTTGTCTTGAATTATTATAATTAATCTTTCAGTCAAGTTAATCCACCCTCCCCATGGGTAAAAATGATCATAGTGATTCCATTTGTAATTGTGTAGAGACAAGGCTACAGTAGTTACAGTTGTGTGCGCTTTCTTTGTTTCCCAAAAAAGAACATTTCTTACGACTGTAGAAACCTGTCCAGGCTTCAGATACCGACTCTTCAGTTTTGACATAGCTGCCTTCACTACTTTGTTCCTCAGAGTGTAGATAACTGGGTTTAAAATGGGAGTAAAGATGGTGTAAAACACAGCAANTATGGTGTAAAACACAGCAAGGGCTTTGTCAGCAGAGTAACTGCTGAAGGGCCACACATAGATGAAGATGCATGGTCCAAAGAACAGTATGAGCACAGTGATATGAGCAGTCAGTG
>NW_023180007.1:0-3104 GCF_002007445.2 Ailuropoda melanoleuca
GGGTCTGTGTTTGTCGTCGTTCCCCATCTCAAATTCCGCTTCCAAAGCTGAGCGTGTTTCTCTGTGGGGGACGTGCGTGTCTGAGCTCCAGTCCCCCACCCTCCTGGCGGCCCACGCTGCTACCGCTGACCACACGCCCCTCCTTCGTCCCACCCCAGTGTGAAAACGAGTCCGCGCTGAACCTGTATGAGACCTGCAAGGTGCGGACGGTGAAAGCGGGCACGCTGGAGAAGCTGGTGGAACACCTGGTGCCCGCCTTCCGGGACAGCGATCTCTCCTATGTCACTGTCTTCCTGTGCACCTACCGAGCCTTCACCACCACCCAGCAGGTCCTGGACCTGCTGTTCAAAAGGTGAGCAGGGCCCCCATCCTGCACAGCAGCCGCCGCTCACCTGTGGGCCGTGTGTGTGGAGCATGGCACGTCCCCTCTCTGACATGAAGCCCCGTCTGGACATGTCGCCTAATTCGGTGCACAGGGCAGACCAGTCTCCCCGCCCTCCCGGGCTTCCGTTCTAGTCGGGGAGTCAGCCGGTAACCCTAGACATCATAGCAGGTACGGTAGACGTGATGCCTTCACGGCCTCCTCTAGATACGGATGCATCCTCCCTTATTCTGACGAGGACGGCGGACCCCAGGACCAATTGAAAAAGTGAGTGGACTTTGGGTCTGATGGGAGGGTCCCCTGTGTCCCAGGTGGGGGACATGCGGGGCTTTGGTGGGGCCAGGGGTGCCGGGCAGAGCCCTGGCTCCCACACGTCTCGTGATTCCTGCTAGAGGGCGGGAGTGTGGGGGCTTCTCCTGCAGGAAGACAGGAGTCAGACAGCTGGGGCTGGGGTCCCGGGGCCTAGGGAGCAGAGGGGAGGCTGGGGGCTGAGGCTGGGCCCTGAGGGGAGTGTGTCTCGTCCACTGCCCACCCCAGCCCTGCGTGTCCTGACCTGATCCAGGGGCCACCTGCTCACGCAGGGCCCTCACGCCTCGGTCCCCCAGGCCAGCTGCACGTGGGGCCTAGACAGGCCGGGCAGCAGTTCCCGAGAATAGTGTCACTGAGAAGAGGAGACCGCACGTGCCTGAAAGGGCATCAGGCAGCCATCGGAGCAGGAGCTGGGGGTCGAGGGGCTGTGAGAGCCCAGGCAGGCTGGGCAGAGGGACGCTGCCTGTTCTGTCCTCCCTCACAGGCCTCTGCAGGGCCTACTGTGTGCGCCAGGGCTGGGACAGAGCAGACACCCCCCCCACCCTCCTTGAGTTTCCAGTGCAGCAGGGAGGACCCAGACAGACAGAGGAGTGGGTCAGGCTCCCCTGAGGAAGGCAGGGATGCTCACAGCAGTGATGGAGGGCTCCCTCCCATGGAGTTGCCGGCTGCACCTGCTGGCTGGACCTGCCCCTGCATGGATGGCGGTGGGGGTAGGCTGGGCGGGCCTGGCCTCTGGACAGAGCATCCCCAGGGGTGCCCGAGGGGGCCGTGTGCAAGGAAAGGCCAGGCCCTGACTCTGCTCCCTGTCTGCCTACCTCCAGTGCCATCTCCTCCATTCTGGGCACCTGGCTGGACCAGTACTCGGAGGACTTCTGTCAGCCCCCAGACTTTCCCTGCCTCAAGCAGCTGGTGGCCTACGTACAGCTCAACATGCCTGGTTCCGACCTGGAGCGCCGTGCCCACCTTCTGCTGGCCCAGCTGGAGCACGCAGGGCCCCCGGAGGCTGAGCCCGAGGGTGAGAAGCCTGGGGCTGGGTGTGTGCGGTGTGCGGGGATGGGTCGGTGCCGGCCCCACAGGGAGGATCCCCCAGAGGCTGGTGTGGGGCCAGAGCAAGGACTGGAATCAGAGCACCCAGCAGGTGGAAGGCAGTCGGGGGACATCCCGGGGAGGGTTCCTTCCTGGCTGCGGCTTCTCTGGGCACCCCTGGGCTGTGCTCTGTCTCTGCAAAGGCACATGGAAACTTCTGTCCTCCTGTTGCTCTGTCTCCAGCTCCAGCGCCAGTTCTAAAAACGGCTCCAGAACTAGAGCCAGCTTTAGCACCAACTCTCCTGCCCGCCCCAGAGCCCGAGGCAGCCCCAGCACCCGCTCCAGAGCCCGAGGCACCCCCGGCACCCACTCCAGAGCCCGAGGCAGCCCCGGCACCCGCTCCAGAGCCCGAACTATCTCTGTCACAAACTCTCAAGCTGGAGGCAGCTCCAGCACCCGGGCCTCCCTGGCCCTCACCTGTGGCTGCAGAAAATGGCCTGAATGAGAAGCCTCACCTCTTGGCCTTCCCTCCCGACCTGGTGGCAGAGCAGTTTACCCTGATGGATGCGGTGAGCACCTCTCCCTGGCAGGACAGGGCAGGGCAGGGCAGGGGCACACCTCCCTCCAGCCTCTGGTCCATTCCCTGATATCCCCCGGTCCAGAGCGGATGTCCTGGTCCATATCCCGGTTGCACCAAGACTCACTGTGTGATCTCCGAACTGTGGATGTAGAGATGGGACCCTCCGCACCCCAGCCGTCCACAGAGCAACTGTGGATTACGTGGGGCGGGACAGTTGCGGGCTGGGCGGGGCCTTACCCACATGGTGGGGGAGTGGATCTCCCTGAGTGCATCCAGCTCTACAGTCAGCCCCCCTAATAAGTGCCCTCACCAGCCTCGGCACTTATTAGGCACCTGCTGTGTACCAGAGTTATGGCAGGCAGCAGAGCCCGTAGGTGTGGCCCTCGTAGCGAGTGTGCATCTGGACGGGGCAGAAGTGAGGCATGATGGGGGAGCCGGAAGTGCCACCCGGTATGGGCAGCTGTGAGCCACTTTCTGGGGCTTGGAGTGAGGGAGCACAGGCTGCTAAAAATGCCACACTCTTTCCTCCAGCGTGTCCTCCTGGGTCCCTGCTCTGCAGGGTGCCCGTGGTAGGCAGAGGACAAAGCCCAGACACACCCCCCCCAGCCCTGCAAGGCTTGAGCCGCATGCTGAGCTCTGGGGTGTGGCAGCTCGTGACTCTCCCCCTGGTTCCCAGGAGCTGTTCAAGAAGGTGGTGCCGTACCACTGCCTGGGCTCCATCTGGTCGCAGAGGGATAAGAAGGGCAAGGAACACCTGGCTCCCACTGTCCGCGCCACTGTCACCCAGTTCAACAACGTGGCCAACTG